>NC_073707.1:28668442-28858442 GCF_023634085.1 Falco cherrug
CAAATTTTCAAATTTTGTGCCAGTTTTCAGCCAGGAATAAAATTTTAAGCCAAGTTATAAACCACTGAAAGAGAAACATTGGTCCAGCCTTAAGTATAATAACAATGCCTCTGTGTCCAGTATTTTGATATCTGTGATATTAATTTGTACATTTTGACTTCCTAGATACACATTTGCAATATAAAGGGCAGGATTTTTTCTAATTAGGAAATCATTGCTCCCTACTGGTTGGAAAAACAGCTACCACTGGTTTGTGTTAATAGCTGAAATCCCAAGAAGAAATATGGGGGCTGCTGCTTTCCTCAGTTCCACTGGTGTCAGCAGGAAAAAAACCTTGCTGAACCTCATGGCAGAACAGAGGTGTAAATGCTGTGAGAGATCAAAATCATCCCTGATATTTTCAGGAGACAAATGATGGGTCCCACTGAATACAACAGGTGTTGTTTCAAGGAGAGAAGTGCCTGATAATAATAATAAAAAAATTTCACTTTCTCAACTTTATGGGAATGGCTTTCCACCCTAAGCTTAAAAAATTAACTTAATTATCTGCTCCTTTGAAGCAGCCAAAAGTGTCACTTCCAGTGACATCCGAGGTGTTAGCGTTAGCAGCTCTGACAGCTGAAGGAGTGACTGGCGGAGGGGCTGGCACCACTCTCATTTGGATAAGAGGAACCTTCAATTCCTTGATTGTTGGCCAATACTGTAATGGAGGAGACATTTCCCCAGGCAGGCACCAGGTAGCTGCCATCATCCAGCGATGGGATGGCTCACGCTGGAGGGGTTCCCTGAGCAATACTGATTAACCTGCTTACATCCACCTGCAGAAGGTCACAGGTTGGTTGAATTTCAGAAATGGGCTTGTTGTGAGACAGTATGTGAGCACAGTTTGGGCTGCATGTGTGTATTTCTTCAGGTCTTTCTCTGAGCCTTGGTTTTTTGAGTACTGATGATGTTAATATAAAATTTTTATATATATTATGGGTATATAACTTTATATATACAGGGCTTAAAACCCAGGGCATTAAATTATGGTATGGCTCAGGCTGTATCCCCTGCCTGGTCTATAAGGGCTCAGCCTGCTTGTTGCCGTCGGACATAGCAGGTGTTCACATTACACAACTGACCAGATTCAGCTGTGAAAAGCAGATATAAAATTGGCTGTGGGTGCTCAGGAGCTCTTGGCTAATGTCTGTGGTGCTGGGTGGAGGTTAGAGCCCCTTCTCTGCCTCTCAAGTAGGTAGGTTGTTCTGCTAATTTTATTTAGTCTAAATGCTTAAGGTAAGTTCTAGCACAAAAGTGTTAAACTTCCTCTAAGCTTGGTTTATGTAATTCTGTAATTTTAATAGAGTAACAATCTTTCAGCTTCTCCTTCTATATTTTATGCACTTGTAAAAAAAATCTTTTCCTTTTTCTCTTAATGTTGAAATGGTAACTGGTCTCCTACGGCCTGAGCCACATGTTGTTTACTGGCTCTATGGTGCTGTTCTGAAACCAGTGTTCTTGGCAAAATAGGCATGTAGAAACTTTGATGACAAATGTCTCTTTTTTCTTTAAATTTTTTTAAATAAAATGTGTTTTAATTTCTTAAAATATCTTTTTTTAAAAAATTTTCTTTGTTTTCAGAAAAAATGTGAATCTTAAAGTGAGCTCAAATACAGGTTCTTAATCTGAGTGGCTCTGACTGTAGAGGAAAGTCTGTGTTTGAATTTGATAACTTAAGTTCATCCCTGATGAATTTTCAAGAGGGGCATGTAATTGAGAGGGATACAGCTGGAGGGAAAAATTCATAGGAAACTCTGTGGGCACCACTCTGCTGCCCCTGCTGCGTTTCCACATTTGGTAAAAAACCAACGACCCTCACTGTTACTGGAGTGGCACACTTAATGTGCTAAATGGGATGAGTGGGAATTATTCCTCTACAGCTGTGAACAGTATTTCCATAAGATGACTTCCAGTATTTTCTTATGCTAATGTGCCTATAGAACAATTCAGTAGATCAAAAATTGTGCACTTAAACGTTGAATACTTTATTCTGGATACCTGGACTTCTATCCTCCATAAACATCTAAACCTTTCTCATTTGGTAGGATAATAGTATCAGGCTATAGGTTTGTTGCTTAACAAGCATTTGTTCGTTATTTTCACTTTGTTCCCTCCAGTAACACCTGGTTATATGTTTAAATGGTGGAAAACTTGATCACAAAGACAAATAATAGGATGGAGTGAAGGACAGAGACACAACTCTATTCCTGTGAAATTTAATCCCCTGTTTTAGAATATTGTTGAACTTTCTTGGAGGTTACTGAAATGGGAGCATAAATTGCTCCATCTTAACCTCTAAAGTATCAATAATACTTATAAATACAAAATGTACATGGAGGACACTTCAGACATTGTCTGCCTTAGTGGAGACGTTATGGCTTATCCCAAAAGCAGCATCTGCAAAGATAGTCTTTGTACCTACACTTGCACTCTTTATGGTGGAGAACCTGAGGGCCAGGCAGGAGCTGGGGTGAAATGAAATACCAGGTGCTCAGAGTTTCTGTGATTAGGTTCTTGCCTTCCATCAAGCTAAAACTCACCTGGAGTGAAATGTTCCTTTAATGTCCCTCTCAAATACCATGCTGAAGATTTATACCTAGCCTAGAACTTTGTCTAGGATTTTCAGCTAAATGTGTAAATGTTAGTTTAACTGCCCTGCTTTGATATAAGGAATAGTGGAAGCAGCTGCTCCTGGGTAGTAACCCAGAGTTGCTTTATTTTCAAAGTGCTGATCTAACATACTGGCTCCTGAGTGTAATGGGACTTTCTCTAAATATTTTTCCCACCTAAACCCAACTGTACTGCTCCAAACCAGAATATCCTGTGTCAAGATATTTGTGGGTGCCTGGTGTCACGTAGAGTAAGTTTTAGTGTGCTATCGGCAAATGCCAGGGGATTTGTGCCCATATGAAAATATCAGTGAAATGAGGCTGTTCGCTGATTTGCTGTGGAGAAAACTACATCCTGGGGAAGCGAGAGGTCATCTGCTCCCCCAAGAAAGTTGCTGATGAATCGAAGCGGGGACATGCCACCTTCTTTCTGATACTCGCTCAAGCCAGGTGTTAGCTTGGCTGGTGCGTGGAGAAGAAACATCTGTGCTGTGGGAATTACTGGTGGCAGGGGCTTAGCAGGAGCTGTTTCCCTGAGCTGCTAAAGAAGCAGGGTTCTGGTACGGTGCTGGGTGGCGGTGTTAAGGTGCAACTGGTCATATTTTTAAGTGTTGATCTGTGACCGCAAACACATGTTACTGACTTGTGTTTTAGTAAGAGTTCAGGCATAGTCTGTTTTCTCTATGCTTTGCAGCTTTAAATAAAGTATGTACATTTTTTTATTATTATTTTAGATGTGAAACTGCTTGTGGCTTATGATACCCCCTCTCTGATCTGGTAGCAGAGATTTTAGACACTATGGTTTTGTCCCGTCTGCACTTTAGGTGTATGTGTTCATGTTAACTAGATACCTCTGTGGCTTTAAATGGGTGTTATTTATCAAATCTGTTTCTAATGCTGATTGCGTTGTAAACCACCCAAAACTTTAAAAATTAGCCATATGAGAGGAATGAGTGGCATATTTGCATATTATATATGTCAGTTGGAGATACTGATAATTTATACCTTTTTAGGATCCTTCCAGATTCAAGATGGACAGAGTAGTTTCCTAGGAACTAGATACTCATGTGAGATGTTTGTAAAAGCAAATTGCTGGGAAGCAGCTGATTACTGTCTCTGTTCTGGGGCTGGTCTGCCAGGGTAAGAAGCCAAATTGGAAATGGTGTTTGGATGGATGACTTTACCTCCAGCGGGAGGCTCTCTGCAAGGCCCTGGATAGCTGTTGTGATTTGGCAATGTCTAATTCTGGTGAGAAGGATAAAATACTGATGTTGGAAGGAGGTTATTGAGAGTATTGATAGATTTTTACATGTACCTGTATAGTCCAATAATTAGTAAAAGATGCAGGAAAAATAACCTCTACTGTGTGTCATGACTTGTCTTGGAGATCCATTAGTAAGGCAAAATTCTTGTTCAGGGTAGAATAAAAATTGTTTGTACAAACTGGTTTAGCAGCACCATAAAATGACCCTATAAAATGCCAGAAAAGTTCAAATGCTGCTTTGTGCCTACAGTGTGGAGGTCAGAGTGAGCTAGAGCATCACATGGAGAACATTCTGCATCCCAGCATGGACAGGGGAACAGGTTGTTCCTCTGCCAGTAAGTATTGCTCCTTTCTGTGCAAGGCTATTCATTAGTGAATGTTGTAGTCATTTATAAAACAGTGATCCTGCTTTCCTACTATCAGAGCTCCTATGTCTGTGTGTGTGTACATGACATTGGAGCCTGTGTCCCATGTGCAAGATACCAAGCTAAGAAATCCTTCAGCTCTGGGGTGTTCAAAAGCAATTGCTCCCCGTGTTATGTGCTTTCAAACTGGAGCGTTGAGACAGCCTCCATTACCGTGCTGTAATACAAAAAGAGGGTGATCAGGAGAAGTTATTAACACAGTTCTGTGCTTACATATAAAAAAATGTTGCATGGAGGCCAGTGTGCTGGAGGAGGACTTGACTTGGAAAGGAAATAGCGATTTCTCTTGTGCTGGTGGCTAGTGTTCACATGGGGCATACAGGGACTGTTTAAATAAAGAGCAGGACAACCATGTGTAATCCACTTTTGTTTTTAGGGCATGCTCTGCTTATTTAAAACAACTGTTAAATATCTTCCCTAATAGAATACTACTTCTTAATGAATAGACCCCCTTGTTATGGGACAGCTTAGTGCTGTTAACTTTTTTCTCTCTTGTTTGGCTTTATTAGGTGCTATCTCCCATGGCTATCTGTAAAGCCAATTAGTTGAGAAAATAACAACCATATTAATCTCCCAGAGCAGTGCAAGAAAAAGTCATAATATCATAGGGAAATTGTTCTAAGTGTGAAAAATTACCCACTTCGTCTATTTCATTTTTTTCCAACTCCAAAATTAATGACTTTCTGAAAAAAAAGATATATTTATCTCCGTATAAAGGGAGAGATTTGATGAATGCTAAAGAGAAACCAATAGAGCTTTAATAAAAATGTATATGTCCATAATCCTATGAAATCCTATGAATCCTATTCCAGCATGTTAAACTGCTGATTTGTATCTCTGTGTCAAATATAATTACAGGCAAACAGGAGCTGTGTTATAATATCTATTAATCAAGATTATAATTAGGATTTTAAGAAGCTGCTTGCTCAAGTAGGGAACTGCAGCAAGGAAGTGCCAGAGCTGCTGAGCCTTCAGTGCGTGGCACTGTCTGCAGCCTGGGTACAAGCCTTATGGGTGCTGCCACCCAGCATCCCATGGAAAGTAGACTGTTGATGGGAGATGACGACAGTTGAGATGAGGTTCAACCTATATTGCATTGTGTATTTGGGGATGTGAATGGGAAAAGTGGTCACTAGCTGAACAAATGCAGCTATTCAGGCCAAATCAGCAAAAGGTCTTGATTTTTGCAGGGATTTCATGTAATTTGGGTGAGTCTCATTTGATAGTGTTGAATCTTTGCTTAAAATGCTCAGCTGAAGGATGCCTTAGCTTAGTCTGTGTTTCCCAGCATGAGCGGTAAGGAATTGTGCACCGAATATTTCTGAGCACCTATGAGCCCTCTGACCTCTGTAAGTGCCATACATACCAAATGGGGTTTGGAAAAGGGAGGGGACTGGTGAGCTTTTGCTGTTGGCACAAGGGAAAGAACTGATAAAGGTAGGCTCAGAAAGCCCAGTCCAGTGTTAAAACAGTTGACTCAATATTTCGACACATTGAGTTTTTTTGGCCCTTGAAACAGTAAGCTTTAAATGGTTAGGTTTTTCTCTCCTCTGAATCTTTTTTTTTCTTTAAAATTCTGCCTGATGCTCAGGAGTTTGACAAATTTGGATCATCTCCTTTGTCTGCTTTTTTCTCTTTTGTTTGGTGGTTTTTTTTTTTTAATTTTTGGTTTTGGGTTGCTTTTTTTTTTTTTAATTCTTGTTTGCTCTCCAGGCATATTTTCCTCAACTTCTGCCAGATCTGGTCATAACAAGCTGAACATGGCATGAATGTTCCCAGCCCCATTTTAACTAAATTAACTACATTTACAACCTCAGTGTCACAGCTCTGAACAATGAAAGCTTGCCACTGAACACATGAAACAAAAATGAAATTAGCCAGCGGTAGGAAACTACAAACAGCTGAGGCATTCAATTGTTAGCCATTTGAAGGATTAACTTCTAAATCATGTAGAGCTCCCTTGGTAGTTTAGCTAGTTGGGCACTCAAGGGTATATAAAAACACACTTTAAAGTAGAAATGTATTTCTTTACCTATAAAAAAGAGATTTACTGGCAGGTTGTGATATTATTAATACTGGATTTTTCTGCCATCGTCTGTAGTACTTAATCACGCTTGCTTTTTACTTTCTACATATACTTTTCTGTTGGGTTCCCAATGAAAGACAGTGCAGATGAACTTGGGAGACAGATGACACTTACCTGGAAATATATTTAACTGACTTAAGTTAGTAAAAACTGCCTACTGTATGCAGTTCTTGTACATATATAACTTTCTCCTATGGATATTTATCCACTAGATGTATGAAATACTTCTCTGGTCTTAAATATTTGTATCCAATTCTTAGTATACTAATACTTACAGAGAATTCTCTGTATAGTTTCACTCTGCTGAAAGCTAGGATAGGCCAGTGAAATAGGTTTTTTAGTAAGAGCTGGTAAATGATTTTCTTAGTGAATTCATTGCAAAGAGTCATCAAGAGCTTAATCAGAACCACAGCAAACTAAACTCTACTAATTATTGTTATATGTTTATTTGAATTCAGTCTTCTCCCTATCACCTTAGAAGACTGTCATGGACCTATGAAACTTCATAGTGGAAAAATTCCCTAATTCTTTCCTTAATGTTACTTTCAAACAAGACCCTGAAGTCTTCAGACAAGTGTTTATTCAATCAAAATCCTTCAGATTGCACAATTAAGATTGATGAATTTTATAGCAGTCTTTTTCTTTTTAAATAAGTAGCACTACACAAAGGTGACTTCCTCTCCTAGCACAGACTTGATAATGAAGCTACTGAATTTACTTATAATATAAACATATATTTGTCCACAGAGTCTGTTGCAGTAAAAGTCCAACGCAAGGAGCTCATTTGGAGGCATAAAAAGAAATAGCAGCAAAACCAACATAAAGCTGAAATAAAGGGGAAAAATGTAGAATCACAAAGAAAACCTAAACAAATAAAGTGCAAACAGAGAGTGACAAGCGCACTCAGCCCCTGGATTGGTTATGGATGAGTCGACAAGTATATGATGAAATTAATGACCCTCTGTCAACTTTTTAGATCTCACTTTTAAAGAGAATGGACCAAAAATCAATAGCCCCCAAACCACTAGTACTCCAGTGAACCAGTTTATCATTTATCTTACTGCTGGCACTCATATAGAAAGTGCAGCCAAGCACAGCATAGGACTTTCATTGGTAGTCATCATTACATACAATGTTTGAGCACTCCAGTTAAAGGTCAAAGGTGTGCAGTACAGCTCCTCTGAGAAGTACCTATTTGAAATTACCAATATCTGTGTATGGCTTATCCATGCTGTACACTACTATTTATTCCCTACCCACTACCCTGCTGCTGAGCTTTACCTGCTGGCTGAAGCAGACGCAGTGGGACTGTAGCCCAGCAGCAGGGGCTCTGCACCCAAGGTTAAGCCCGAGTTGATGTTTCCATTATCTGTTCTGATTTGCAAAACGTTGTGTCTCAGTTACTTCTAGCTGTATCAAACTGAAATCACTGACATATGAGCTAACACCTCTAATGAAAATTTTTCTCTGCTCTCCACCCTCAGAGTTTTAGAATCGTATTTAACGTCTGGGGTGTTTACTCTAAGAAGTCCAAAGCAGACTCAGCTGAATGTAAATTTAAAGTCTATGTGTTGTAAATGATTTTTCTGGTAGCTAATATTAAATCTGGAGGGCTAGTAAGATCAGGTTTGGGTTTTTTGGTGTGTGTGTGTGGTTGTTTTTTTTTTTTAAAGTATCTTGGGGAAAGGGAAAACATTAAGATTACCTTTTTGTCGTTTCTGGTAAACCAGTTGTTATTGTTGTATGACTGCAGTGAGAGCAGAGTGAGTTGCACCAGTTGCTCCACACACAATAGTAGTTGTTGCCTTGACATGGTCTGAAGGGATAAATGAGGATAAAATAAGGCATTAAAAGTTGTCCCCTTACACAGATGGGAAACAGAGGGAGCAAACGGGTAAGAGGCAGTTTTCATAAATGCCTGAGTTGGAAACTACCTGTTCCCATGGGAGTGCTAATGAAGCAGAGACATAAACCCAGGTTTCCCTACCCATCTTCCAGTGTGTTGACCAGGGATCCCTCTGCGCTGATGGCGTTTGATGCTCAAGTCCTTTCAAAGGGGGCTTGAGCTGGCACCTTCCCAAGTGCCTATGCCTGTGTCCCGCTGCGGCTGGGGATATGGCTCCATGTGTTTTGTCCAGGTAACTGATCTGTCTGTGTGCTGTGGGCATGGGGGTTTCCTCCTAGGCTTCTGTGCATACCCACATGGGCTCACCCACACCTGTACGCAGCTGGGGCGGGTGCTGGTCACATCGGGATTGAGATAAGTGTGCAAATAGGGCTGTGCTGACTCTGTGTGTGAGCCTGTTTGTCTCTCCTCCTCATCCATGTGCCAAATGCAGGGTCAAAAAGTCTGCCTTTACAGCGCCAAGGCACTCTGAAAATGTTGGCACAGCTGAAGGAGAATAAAATATTTCCTGCCACAGTGCTGTGGGAAGGACGGCAGCTGCCCTGCGCCGCTGCAGGCAGCGAGGTATTTAAATGCTCTTTTATGGCAGAGGAGTTTTCTCCAGATATCTGCAGTCACTGTATGTGGGGATGCTGCCTTGATCTATAGGAAGGGAAGCTGCACAGCCATACTTCCATCAGCTGCCGTGGCACAACACGGTGGTGGCTGTGGGACATGAAGTCTCCCAAAATACACCCTCATTACTTAATGGTTGTAAGGATGTGTTGCATGTGCCTGGGACACAGGTAGAGGTTTTGAAGGACTTGGAAGAAAGGTTGGGAATAAATAGAAGGTTTTGCCTCGGCAAAAATTTCTGTTACAGACAAGAAAGATGATGTAGATTTCCTATTGAACATGTGTGTTCTTAACCCCAATGTGGTAGCTGCAGGCTGAGGAATTAGTGGCAATGGGGAATAGTGTTAACATGAAAAAAACAAAAGCTGATAAATCTTTACACAGTAAAAATCTTTAAGGAAAAGAATACCTCTAGACATAAATACGTAGGTGAGATGAAATATGAGGCCAAGAGCATCTGTAAGACAGCACTTAGAAAGGACCTGTTGTGTCTTCAGTATTGCTGCTGTGATGCACAAGGGCTCCAGCTCCTGCTTTCGCAGGTGTGAGATGTGCTGGTAGCCCAGTGCCTCTCCACCTCTGACCAGCTGTCCCCGCAGCAGCTCAGCAGTGTGGTGAGGTCCTCTGGCCCTCGAGCATCAGGGAAGCAGGTGATTTTTCTTTGTTGCGAAGGAAGTCCTGCTGTATTTCTGGCCTTCTGATGCATTGTCATTTTGGTCAGCATTTGAAAAGGCTTGTGCAGTTACGACCAAATTGCAGAAATTCCCTGTAAGTCTCCCTGTCTGCCTCTTCATATGGAATATAAGCATGGTCAGGTGATGTAAGGCACAAATATTGCATCTCTAACGGAGACTGCGTGTGTGTTTTTGGCTTTCAGCTCCATGCCTCTGCTGTGGTAAAACTGGCTGTTGCTCTCCCATGTGAGGCATGATGCAAGGACAAGCATTAAGGGGAACAGTGGACAGCAGTGAAGGGAGAAGCAACATGTCCTTGGGGGGAGTGGGACTGACAGCAGGGAGCATCGCTGAATTTCAAGTGAGGTGTGCATGCAACAAAGTTCAGGCTCTTTGTAATGTACTTCTGATCTGCCGGGCATGAACAGTGGCATGGGGTGCTCCAGCTGCTGAGTGAGGAAATGATGGAAATCCATTTGATGCTGGACAGGGTGTTGAGTGCAGGGGCTGAAGTGGGAAGTGGACTATCAGCACATACACCAGTGTGATGGGCAACCAGAGACTTGAAGGTGGCAGCTCAAAAGAGCAAAGATTTCAATTAATTTTTGTTCCTAGAAATAGTTTTGTTAGTGGATGAACATTAGAAGGCTCAGCAGAGGGAAGAGAGTTTGCATGCACAGGTTACTGGTGCAACTTCCACTGACGTCAATGGAAAAACTCTCATAACTGTGAAAGTAGGGGCTGGATCGCTGTGGGTCTGCCCCAGAGCTGCAAAGTCAGTAGATAAAATTAAAATTACTCCCAGTGCTTATGAACAAACAAGCAATCTCTTCAATATTTAGTCAACATTTTTTTTTCCCCCCAGTGTATTAAACCCCATATTTTATTCGTAAGAGTGAATAGACACAATTACTTGAGTCACACCTATCACATCCTGTTTGCTTGTACAGTAAGTGCCCGATACCAGAACGGCGAGCTTGCATTGTGTGTTCCTTTCAAACAGAACAGGCAAGTTGCTTCAAGTAGAACAATCCTTGTACTAATTGCAACCATTTCAAGTTTGCCACTCCAGGCTGGTTTCCCTGAATGAACATGCTCATCTGTTAAGACTTGTAATCTGTTAAGACATTTAATAAATATTTTCTTTTTAGTTTTTTTTGTTTTACAACTAGACCAGAGACTTTCAGTGGAAGAAACTAGGAAAGTCTTGTTTACTTTTACATTAAATAGTTCTGTATTCAGTGTGGCAATAGCTTAGCTCCAGGGGATGCTTGATAAGATGGGGTGGGAAAGGGGGAGAAAGGGATGATCTCTGATACAAGCCTGCTCCTGGTTTCCAGCAGAGGTGCTTGAACGACTTTGCTACGGGATCCCTCCTTACAGAGGGACAGGCACCATTACACTTGCATCCGGTGCCAGATGCATCTGCATTTCAAAGCTTTTATGATCCAGACTTTCAATCTTAGTCTACTGGAGAAAAAAAAAAGTGTATTTTCTTTCCCTGCCTCCATGAGCAGTACCAGCATCAAACTATTGTGTTTACCAACTTGTGCTTTTTACAATCCCTGTTTCTGAGTCTAAAGTGAATGTTAAAATCTGGGTCAGGACGATGAAAACTCACAAGTTGATTTAGCAAGCAGAACTTGGAGCTGCTGTTTGGAGAGCGCACTTTCCTGGTGTCGGCAAGCTGTCTTTCTGTGCTCCTCCTGCCCACGAGCTGCTCATCGCGGTGTTGCTCATCGCGGTGTTGCTCCCCGATGGGTCATGGTCTGGTGGGGACTGCATGTGTGTCTGCTGTCATCCTCCCCTCCTGTAGGAAAGGAGCACCCTAAGCTGCTACCCGCACCAAGATTGTGTCGGATTTGTAATTATTTAGTATCTGCATGGCATTAATAAAGAAAGGAAAAAGCTTTCCCATATTTTAACTCAGAAGGGTCATAGCTACTTCTGTGCTTATTAGCTGGGAATCTTTCTCTTTAAAATAGTATTGGAAATGTTCTGTGTGTTATAACTTAAAAGCTTCTGCGGACCTGCATTTTTGAGAGTTGTATTCATTCTGGAACTGTACCACAATTCATCATATTAAACTTCATTTGTTGGAAGCCTTGCACTGGAATATGGGCTTGGTCTCTAAGGAAGTGCTTCATTTCTGTATTCCTTACCAATAACAGCACACGGCACTGTCTTTTTATTACTCTGTGGCTAGCACCATTCATATAGTGCATTTCTACATCAGGGCTGGAGAGACCCCTATCCTGCTGAAAAATTTAGATGGCTACAGCAGTAATCAGAAATACCAATAAAGTGTCCCTGGTTCTAGGTGGTGATGTGGGATAGAGGGAGAGAAAGATATAAAAATGAATCATGATGTGAGACAGCATTGCTCTGGCAACTGCTTCAAAACCTGAGTGCAGTGAGACTGTATAAAGGCTTGAGAATATTCCTATGATCCTAAAGAGACCCGCAAAGACATTGCAAACTCATCAGGCGGCCAGTGCTGCAAGGAGGAGGAGAAATGCTGTTTTGAGTCCTTCATCCCCAAACAACAGATGTGCCTTAACCTAGAAATAGGTAATATGGCTTCCAACTGAGGTGAGCTGCTTTGGATAAACCTGGTTAAAAAACAAGCATACATTTAGTGCAGGAAGCTGTCGAAGGTGTAAAGAGTGGCTAAGTAAGTGAGTGGGACGCCATTAATCTTGGTTTGTTTCAGCACTACATCTTTAGCTGTTGAAGAAAAAAAACCCTTGCTCCTAGCTCATAACCCGAGTGTTAAAACTGATGTCCTCCCCATTAGGGCCTGTAAGCTCATTAGCACATGGCAATTTATCCTCTTTTATTTCTTCTCAATTATCCTATCATCCATTGTATCTGGATCTGATTACCCTTTCCCAGAGTCAAACATTATCTTGTAAATCATTTGCTTTAAGTCTAAGCCTGCCATTGCATTGCTCAGGATTTGCTTAGGCAGGTAATAAATCAATTAGCATTAAACTTGTGGCATCATCAATTTTCTTTCCTTGTGACTGAAAAAAGGAGTACCTGAACTTTGTGAAGCTGTATCAAATTTCCTTATGCCGTCCACATTGAGATTTCCCTCTTCCCTTCCTTTCCCCCACATCCCAAATCAATATACTTTGTACTCAACTGGAGACGAAAGCAGTCAAGGAAACCACCACAGATCCAGATGGAAAGCCTATAGAAAGGGTCTTGTTGACTTGGGATCCTTTGGATCAAGCCCGGGGTGAGACCCCTGTAGCCAAGCGACTTCTGGGTTCTGCTAGTCAATAAACGTCAAAACCTGATAGCGATCATCTAGCACAACAAGCCGACAACCTCAGGAATGTGAAAAAATGTGATATTCCTGCCCCTCCAGTGCTGGGAGGGATCTGCTGGTGCTCTGCCAGCCCCATGCTGCCCCAGGGCTGCCTGTGCTGGTTATCTCCAATGCTTCCATTGGGTGCAGGCAGCCCCAGGGCAGCGACAGCCTGGTGATGTGCTCCTGTCCCGGCTCCTTCCCCAAGGCTGATGCAATCGGTGTGGTCGAGATGTCTCTGCCCCAAGCCGTGGTGCTTTGGCACAAATGCAATCCAGAACTGGTGTGGACAGCAGGAACACAACTGGCTTTCATCTGCTCTTACATGCTCCTCCTCTGGACTTCTTGCTATGAGTTTTTGGCAGATCCCCAGGATCTGATCTGACAGTTACAACAACATTTATTAGCTGTAGTCTAGGCAAATGATGCAAAGGGAAACCTTTCTTACACCCTTTGCATATAACCTACCAGTGCAATTGCTGAATCAGCTTCCTTGTGTTAGGATTTTGATGTATGCAGTCCCTACAGTATTATGCCATTTTTTCCACATTAAGCCTTCAAAATGGGAGATGTAAAAATTTTAGCAATGTTGACTCTCCATGCTCCAACCACAAATTAACTGTATGCGAGACCTGTGCCAAAACCTGTGCAGTGGAATACATGAGATTAGGCTTATCCAGTTGTCCTGCTTATTATGAGACACGTATTAAAAAGGCCTAAAGAATTGACTTAAAATACATTAAAAAAACAAAAAGCAGGCTTGTTCAGGCATGGACTTACGTATTGAGCTTTGAGTGCCGACTCCTGTGGAATATGTAGTGTCCTGTAACTGCAAATTCCCCCTGAAGCCATTGCACCTTCCTCTGAAGGAGCTGGTGTTGGTCGCTGCCAGAGATTGTATGGGGTCATTGCGGTGCTCAGGTCTGGAGTCACATGTCTCATCTTCTTGTGCCGCCTGCTGAACCCAGCTGCTCAGGCATAGGGTACAGCTTGCTGATGGATGTACCCAGGCTCATCCAGTGTCTCTGGGCCATTGTTTCTGTGGAAGAAATGTCCCATGCCTTTTTGTTTTGTTTGTGTGTGTTGTTCCAGGGTTTAACCAGTTATTGCTGTGCTTTGTATTTTGGTTGCTTTGTAGTCTTTTTCATGACTTGCTAAAAAAAAAAAAAGTTTAGTAGGAAATAAGAAATGCATACGTAAGGTGATACAAGCTCTTCATTCTGAGGAGAGCTCATTAGACGTGCCTGGATGTCATTGGGGATTAGTATTTGTGTTTGTGGGTGTTAGAAGTTCCAGCTGACTCAAGTTCATCTCTGCAGCGAACACCCAGGTGCAGGTTTCCAGAGGAAAAGCCTGAGGATTTTGTGCCCTGTCCCTCTTGGTCCTGTTCTGCCTCCCCTATTACCATCACCTGGGGAAGGTGGCTGCACCTCCCTTCTCTCTGTTGTGTGTCTGCTCTCTCCAAAGAACAGAAACTCATCTTTGCATAACTGTGTGTAAATGGACTAGTGCAATTGCTGCAACTTCAGATGTTTTATGCTTGAGATGTTTTCCTAAGCCACATGTTACACAGTCTTTGTGATTTCAGAGGAAAACAGGCTCTTGCTTGTGTCAACTGGCCAGTCAAAAGTAAAGGTGTCTTAGCATCTGAGCCACAGAGTGGAATTGCCTGGTGGATTCCTGAACAAATTTGCAGAAGACTTATCCAAGATGAGTGATATTGTATTTCACAGGTATTTTTTAACTAGAGAAACTGAGGCAATCAACAACAAAGTGGCAAGGTCATGCAGAAACTGTTTGGCAGAGATAAGAACAAAGAAGCCCTGATTCTCGGTCTTGTGTAATTCCCAAGACTACCCATTTATCTCTCCCTCTGTTTATATCCTCCCCATATAAAGTATGTAGGAATAAAAGAGAGACAGCAGTTATCTTCCCAAAAGTTAGGATTTGAAATGGGAACTTCTTGCAAGTTTTCATTAAAATCCCTGGGGATGCCAGATATGAGGCATTTCCTGGGACTCTTAAAGGTCATTTGTTGAACAGTTTCTTCTAAGCATATATGACAAATTATTCCCTTGGCACAATAAACAGGACTCAAGCCCTTTAATTATAATATAGCACTCAATATCTTTAGACATTTCAACGTTTCCTATGTATCCTACACATTTCATTACAAGGAAAGGTTGAACAGAATTAAAAGGGTGACGTTACCCAAAGATTGATAGTTTACCTGTCCAAAAGGGAAAAGTGGCAGTACAAGTAAGCACAAAGGAAAGAAGGATCCAAAACAAGTTTTGATTGCAGAGGAGACTCGGATAAGAGAGTTTTTATTATCCGCAGCTTTTAGCCTTATTTACCATCAGGCTATCTTGCCACAAGCATGCTTTTTAGTTCTGACAGCTCTGAATTATGACCATTGTGGGATCCTATCTCATTAACTGAAATGGGAGAATAAAACATCAAACAATCATAAAAATAATTTGGCACTGTGAAACCACTTAGGAGCAGCTGTCAAACAGGTTGGAAGATAAAGTTCTAAATAAAAAGAATAGAGAGAGCTGCAATGTCCTGCCATATGCTTCCTCTGCATTATAGACTCCTTAATAATATGAAGTGCCTGTGTTTATGCAGAATAGGCCAGACACTCCATATATGATATTGATTATGCCTTAACCCCAATTTAGTAAAGACATACTCCTCCTTTTCCTAATCAGATATTGCAGAAGCAGTTTTCTGAAAATGTCCCTAATGCCAAGACATATTTTATCTCCGAAGGCTGTGGCAGGAGATAGGGCTTTGTCTTGCCTGTTGTCATGGCTTGGAGCCCAGTTTTAGGACAGCAAGGCCCCTGTGGGGCTCTTCTCCAGCAGTTTTCATCCAGCAATTCAAAAACATACATCTTTATCAAGCTGTTGTTGTCAGACAACATTAGATAATTAATAGGCCATTTGTCAGCCTGCACAAAACATGTTAAAATCCCAAACACAATCAGGATAAATATAGTTGCCTGCTCTCTGAAGGCTTTTTGTTCTGACATGCAGACATTGCAGGCAGATATTTACTATTAAACAAGACTCATTATTAATCACATCTAATGTTAATTAATTAACCGCCTCTGTGCATTGAGGGCTTTCTGTGACTTTCAATTGTTTTAAAGAGCTAATTGGTAACTTAGCAGTTTGCATGAAAGTTGTTTCTTGTTCAGTTCACATCAACTTTTTCAACTTAATAGAATAACAGTGTTCATTAAAAAAATATAAATAAAATGGGATATTTTTAGCAGGTTAATAAATACTGAAATAAGTCCACACCTGAACACCTTAAAGGAAGGTGTAATGATTTGGTTCAGACCCAGCTTTACCACTGGCACTGCTGAGTTAGGGCAGGTGTGTAGACACAAAGCTCTCCAAGGGCTGAAAGCCAATTAGATGGGATACAGATGATATTGTATCATGCCCCCCAGCCTAAGAAGAGCTGCTGGCACATGCTGACCACCTGGAGACACCACAGCAGCTTTCTTGAACTACCAGCACTCAAAGAGAGAGCTGCTTAGTGACAGTAATTAGAGAGATGTCTTTAAAACCCTGATACCTTTATGGTTTAGTCCAGATCCTCCTTAGCCCTACGCCCTGGCTCATCATTGAGCAGTGAAGAATGAGCATCACTCCTACTGGTAAAATGCCACCATGACTGGTTTGCATCTTGTTTGCCTGATTTGTTTGGCTGCCTGAGGAGAGGAGCTATGGAGAAGCAGACCCTTCCCACTTCAAGATGCCCTTCTTAACACTGTTTCTCATGAAAACAGAAAAGAGTCAGGGCTTGCCAGCATAGGTTAAGTCAGTGATCCGTGTGGAAGTCAATGTGGCAATGCAACACTTGAACAGTGGTTTTGGCTGCGGAATTCCTGAAGAACCAAACGGGAAAGCCACAGGCTTACAGGTTGTATGATTGGCCCAAGAGCTCCACCAGGCTGTATGTGCCACTTGACAGCATTGCAAACAAGTGTGGGGGTGTGTTTTGGTGTGGTTTTTTTTTTTTTTTTTTACTTTATGTTTTTTCTTAACATGCCCATTTTATTCCACACTCTGAATGTGTCTTGAATGCTGTGATGGCTGGTTGTGCTGAGTAAGCATGTGGTGACTAAGCATGCATGTAAGAAGAATTAGCTTGCATAACTGTAATAAAACCGTTCCATAGAAATGGGGGGGGATGTGAGTATTGCTTAATTATCTGTTCCTAGAAATTTTGCTTCTACAAAACTTCCATGGAAATCAGTAGGAGTCCTGCATATAGAGAGCTCACAGCCTTAATCCCAAGCATAACTTGAAAAAACTGCCTTTCCTTCACATTCCCATTACATAACTTGGGGGCATAACTGTCTCTGCTACAAAAACTATAAATCTTCTAAAATAGTCACTGATTTCATTACCCGTCAAATAAAGATGACATTTTTTGTGAAATATTTCATATTCAGACTGTCTGTCCAGCTATGCTCTTGTACTCTCTCCTCTTTGTTATGTCAATATTTGCATTACCAACTCTATTTTGGAGGGTTTCTAACTTGATCTTACATTTATTTTGGCGAAGAACATGGAACACAACTTCTTACTCTGAGAGAGAATTTGTTTTAAGAGATGATGATGATGGGTTTTGACTTTGAGAGGGACTGGAGTCTCTGAGGAAAATCTGGTCCTTCCAGGACTGAGAGGGGTTGGCTCAGCCTGGCTGGGAGTGTTGTCCCACAGCCCAGTGGCAGCATGGTGGGAAAGAGAATTCCGGGTCTAGTGAAAGTGGTCCATGAGCTGCTCCGCTGCTGTGGGGCATCACCTTTCTGTAGAGTCTGAACCTCTAGTCAGTGGGGAATGGCTTACATAGGGGAACTGGGTTTTTCTTAGCACTTTGTGGCTCTGTGAGTCTTCGTGTCCTGCTGCCAGCATGATCTGTAGGTCTTCCCTAGCAGGAAGCGTGGGCCAGTCTCTGTTGCTTGTTGCCTAAGGCTGCTTATGGATTAGCTAGTGAGTGAGTCCTGCTAGAACTGCCTCATTGCCCAGATCTCAATATTTGAGGTGGAGAATCACATCATGGGTCAATTCTATTAAGCTTCCAGTCAAAGATTTCTCAAATAATTAAGGAAATGGACTTTTTGGGCTCCTGGATGCAAGTGTAGCTCCTGAGCACTTTTGAGACTGTGCTTATAACTTTGTGGTTTAGTCATCTATTTGCAGATACATTAGAAAAGTCATGTACTTGTGTCAACAAATATATTCCTACACATGCTTATGTTTATAATCACACGCATGCATAGGTAGATATATTTCACAGAATTGCATTTAGAATGTGTGTATCAAGTAATTTCTTGCACAGATATACCGAAATAGCTCTCACACAGGGGAACCACAGAGCTTGGATTGTTTTATTCCTGCTGAAATGCTGACACTAAATTATATGAAAGGGGGAGCTTAGTCCAGGGTGAAAAATGTCCTTTAGCTAAGAAAGCCTGGTGCTGGGATTAAACTTAAGTCAGTGTTAGCATTACTGAAGAAGCATCATTGTCTAAAACTGTAAGTGTTGTATGAAGTTGCAGTATATTCTCTCATCATAAGCCCAACAATATTCTTCAATTAAACATGTGTCACAGACACTTATCTTGAGAGCATGAAGCTGTTGCTGTTGAGGAAAGTTCAATTTCCCTGTGTAACTGTAGCTCCAAGTACATGGTCTTTGGGTGCACCACACCCTCATCCCTTTTGGGTGCATTTATGCAGGCTTGAATTCTAAGGAGCTGCTCAGGTTGGCCATGTCACCCGCCAGAGGTGTTAGTCATTTGGGTTGTGTGGTGTGCTCTTGGTGCTTGAGAAAATGAAGTACCCTCTCCCAGCAGCCTGTTCATCACATTACACGTTGCCTGCTGCCGTAGGCTTGTTGCTGGGTTCCCGGGATAGCTCATTCATCTTGCCTGCAGCTCCTGGGGCTCCAGCACTGCCCACAGACCTTTGTGCCCACACCGTGCCTGGCCAGCATCGGTCTGCCCTGCATGGGAACTGTAGGTGTGTTGTTGTTTTAGTGGTATGTGTTAAAAAAAATAATCTAACAAACGATGTATTTCCAACACGGGCTTCAAAAGATGCAGGATTAAGTGGTTAAGTAGGTTTAGGCTAGCGTTCCGAGCAAGGCGCATGCTTGAGAAATGATATTTGTATTGGCTCTGTGCTAGCAAATATACAATCAAGAGACAAACCAGAAACTTCTTCTTTCAAGCCGTAATGCTGTTTTAGGAGGAAGGGATGTTTCATTCCCCAAACAGAGGAAGAAGCCTCCCTCATCCAAACTCTGAGCTGTGAGACATTGTTTCAGGCAAAGAAACACCCTAAAAATCATGGAAATATTTTTAAATAATAACATTCAACTCTCCCTCTTCAATAACCCCAGAAGAGCAAACTTCTAAGGAAGCAGATGAAAAGCACAGTAATATCTTACAGAGAATGCGGGGGTCTGGCATCAATTTGCATTCCCCCCACCTGTTCTGGACTGAAATCTTGCAGCCTTTTTCGGTCTGGGTTACACCTATGCCATTAAAAACACAAAAAAGCCCCTTAGCCCAAAAGGCAATTTTATTGAATCGTGTAATGATTACCAAGTGGTATCTAAGGCTGACCAGTAAGGTTATAACCTAGATTTCCTTATGGGCTTTTAAACAAGCTTGCCTGGGGTTGGATAACAAGAAATTTAAGGCTACCTCAATTCTAAAAATGCAAAGCCATTTCAAAGCAAGAAATAATTCTGAAGAAAATTTGTATATGCTTGATTGATTATCTTATTTTAATCCATATTAAAGCTTTAAGTCTTTAGGTGTGGCTCTTTAGTTCTAACATCTCATAAATTATGGCTATAATGAAGCAGTCATTTATCCAGGGCTGATGATAAATGGCTTGCCCTAGGAGGAACTAAAGAATAGGCAAGTAGATCATTTTCATATTTGGTGAAAACAATATTAAGTACCCAGACCTCAGTGATTGCCCTAATAAATGAATAATCTGAGGTGAGGGGCTTGGCAGTCAGCGTAAAAAATAACCTGAGCTTTCTCTGTCATTTGTCAGGCTTTGCTATGACAGCATGCATTATGGGTAAATGAGCAATCAGCAAGAACTATGTTATGGCTGGGATGGTTTTGGGAAATTTATCATATGCATTGCTTGGTACCTTTAAGACCTTAAGGCTTAATGGCTATAGTGCATGACTGCAAGTGAACACAGTTCTTATTTACCATCCTATGCTTCATTTGCACTGGATTCCCTTTTTTCCATGTATTAGGGGAATGAGCCTCAGTTAGTGTTGTTTCCCAGACTTTCGCTTGTACAGGATATGCCAGTCTGTTCCATGTTAGTTCTAAGGCACTTTGATATTTAAGGGATTTTGAGGATACTCTGCCTGGTATAGTAGAGATGTCAATTTATATTTAACGAGCTAAGTCAGTAACACATGGATAGGATGTGTAGGAACAAAACCCAGGGGAAATGCAAGGAAACACAATGAAGTGTTTCTCCAAACACCTGAAGTGCAGTGGGAAATTAGGTGCTGTTACCTCTTAATTAGCCGTGAAACACTCAGGTACAGAGTGGGGACCACAGTGAAGGGTGTTAGCAGGTGTCTTGGCATGATATAAACCTATTTTTTCAGACTGGTCCCTCTGGGAGTGCAGCACTAGTGGTGTGCCACATGATGCAGCTATGGCACATGGGCTTGTGGCAATATTCAGCCTTTCTGCTCAAAAATTGCCCAGATTTCTCCTTCCTGCTGCTGACATTCAGCATTTTATCTGACAACTCTTCTCCAGGTCATTTCAGCTGTGACTTTAGTGGAAGAGAAGACACAAAAGCAGTGAAACTCTTATCTCTCTTGCGTAATCATTTAATGGAAATGTAAGAAGGCATCAAATGATAGAGCAGAACTGGGGAGGCGCAGATGTGCTGAGGCACTGGGCGGAGCAGGCCAGGGGTGCTGAGACTGCACGTGTGGAAGGGGAGTCCCATGCAGTGTCCACTTCTGGAAATGTTGACATAAGCGATATCCTCAAGTGGGCACAGATGTTGAAATCCAGGGCCTGGAGTTCTGTGAGACTTCTTGGTTGTGACCAAAATGGATAGGAATTTCTCTCTCCCTAAACAAACACAGATTAGCAGGGAAAGCAGCTCAGGAAAGAAGGAGCCATGAAATGTGCTCTTTCTCTAAGCTGAGGCTTGTGAAACAAAGCTTGTCCTTGCATCACACCTGACTCTTCATGGCATGCATGTAACATAAGATTGCTTTTTTCTTGATTTTCTTAAGGTTTTTGGAGAAAGAATTGATGCAGGGATATGAATAATTTTTTTAATATCTGGAAAGCAAAACTGTGCAAGCAAAATCATGATGTTTTCCACTGTCAGCAAAGATAAAGCCTTTAGGGGAGTTATTATCTACAGCTTTCCATTTTCTGCTCCTAAGGCTTCATCCTGTGAGGTGCTGAGGACACTACCAGCAACAAGACTGTATTTGCTTACTTTTAAGCTCAGCACTGTGTTGTTTTAGAAATGTGAGCTCGGCTGAGCGCATTTCAGTGGTTTGCTGAATCAGGGCAGAACTACTCTGCATACTCCAGGACGAACCCCACAGAGTTTCCTTTCTGCTCCACTCAGTTTGCCCTTCTGCTGATGTGCCATCTTCCCAGCAATAGCAGCTTTGGATGTTATTAGTTTTGTAATTACTTTTTTTTTTTTACTATCATAGAAAAAAAGGAATGTTAGAAAATGCTCTGATCTAGCTTTTCTGAAAATTTAAATGCTAGTCTGCCACAGCCTTCAATATCTCTTTACCTGCTGCCACTTATACCTTTCACTTCTCATTAAGGAAATGAACCCAGAAGATTAAAGCACTCCCAATTTAGCTTTCTAAATAGGAAGTGAAAGTTGAAAGCAGACCAGCTGAGAATAAGTGCCACTGAGAACTGCAGCTGGGCTGATGCTATTAGGAAAAAGAGACCACTTCTTGCTTCTGATCTGTCATTTAAGGAAGCTTGTTTATGTATAGGTCTGACATCAGATGAATATGTAGTGACCTTTCTCATTGAGATGAAAGTTTTACTTTAGACCGATCAGATATCACATCACTAAATACTAAGAGTTTTATAAAAGTAAGGCAACAATCCTGTCTAGAAACAAGTTCATCTTTGTGGAGCCCATTAATATCCCAGAGATCTGGTTGGGATTGTGAGCCTGTAATTGGAGAGACTGATTTCAACCCCTTTTGAATGAATTTTGGGAGTCTGAATCTGGGTCCTGACTGACTAATGTGGAGGTAAGGAGGGTCAGAGGGCGGTGGAAGGTTTCTGACATGCATTCTTATAACTTAAACTTGTTTTCAATACCTGGCTGCTGTGCTTGCTAAAGCTGTTTCCCTACATTTCTGTATCTGTCCAAAGTTGATGAAGCAAATGGGAACTTTCCAGGAGCTGTGGATCAGATCCTTAGGGAGCATGACTTGGAAGCAGCATCAGAACACAATTAGCAGGAAGGAAATCGCTGCAGGTTGTCCACAAAGCACAGATGAGCACAGCAGAGGGTACCAGGAGCTCAGCTGCTCCAAGACATCTTTTTGTAATGCATGCAGATGGAGAAAGAAATTAAATAGAGTGCAATAAGATGTTCTGCTGGATCAGTGAGTTAAATGGGCTGAGCAGAGGATGGGCTGAGCGCTCGTCCCAGTACAGGAGGAACAGAAAGATTTTGGGGTGATGGGAAGGTACAGAGGGAAGAGCCATGTCCAGGACAGCAGCAAGCTTCTACGTGGCCTCAATCCAATTTATCTGACTCTATTTCAGTGAGGTTGAGCTCACCAATTGGGAAAAAGCCAGCTTCCTCTGTAACTACTGTTCAGTCCCTCGGTGTAAAGCCTACTTAAAATGGTAGTGTGAGGGACTTGGCTGCTGGCATCTGCTATCTTCCTGAACAGCATAATTTTCCAGAAAGCAGGATTGTCCCTTTGCCTTAAGGACAGAGGAGTGAGGGGCCCTGGGGATGGGATATTTGCTGGGTCAGGTAGAGAAGGATCCCCAGGAGAGCCGAGCAACCTCCTCTGGGACTGTGAGATGGCGATGGCCATCTACCCAGAAGAGGGATGTGGTACCTCATGTGCTGATCTGTTTCTGAGTTTATACCTTGGGTTTACTCTTTGCTTAGTTTCAAAATGGTAACCTGTGAATCATAAGTATGACCTTAAAATCCCTTGCGTCATCCAGTTCCAAAGGTCTAAAGCTTATTCAGATAGGCAATGTTTGTATACTTTTTTCCAATGTTCCGTTCTGTATCTGTTCGATATTTACGGACTCTAATATTCAAAGAAAATTATTAAAAATACAACAAAAGGTAGCATTTCTAATGAAATTGATATCTATAGTTTTTGTATAAGCATCTTACTAGCTATAAAATGGATGATGTTATTAGAGACACATCTAACTAAACCAGTGCCAATAAGAATAGCTTATAACTGAGAATGCCTACAGTGTTTATTGGAAGGACTAGAAGTATCTGTCGTATGAATATATTTGTGTTTTGTGATTTAAGCTTTATGTCTGAATATCTGATTTAACTTGCTGAATCTGAGTTAGTGTCAGCAAATCAAGGTTTCACTTTTTCTTGTGTTAATCCTACAGTCTCAAACTGAAAACACAGAAACAGGGTTCACTGCCTGGTATTCTCCACATGGGATGTGGATGCTAAATCTTTAACCTAGACTATGTTGTGGGCTAAGTGATGTCTGTTTATACTAGAGTATGTTACAAGTATCAGTTTGCTCTAAATATATTGCTTCTAAATAACTCCTGACAAAGAAAAGGAAGGTCTAAATATACCATGTGTTTTTTTATTGCTTAATTGTTTAGACTGATCGTAAATAATAATACTAATAATGATGATAAAAAAGTAGATTGACTATGGAACCCCGCCTAGTAAAATCCAGGAGCATTGGTATGGCAGAATTTCTTAGTTTGATGTGACTCCATATTTGACAGTTCTCCTAAGGTAGGTTATTTTGGAGAAAACATATGTTTCCATTTTCTCTCCCTCGGCTTCCCTTTTAGTCCCCAGGCTCCACTAGGGTCACAGCAACATTAAGGCTTTTGTCACTGTGATTAATAGCTCTTTAGATCATCTTTAATTCACTCACTAATGACTGAGGGTCTTTCTGTTCTCCAAGTAATCGCGTGATGTATGAGCCGATAGTACACCTTGTGGCAGAGGTGAAAATCATTCAGGCAATGCAAATATTGTCACGGGGACAAATGTTTTCCCTGTTAATAAAAATTAATGAATTCTACCCAGGAGCTAGTTAAAGAAGCTCTGGTGAGAGAGATCCAAACACAAACAAGTTCTTGCTGCTTGGAACCATTAATTCAGTCTTTCTAGAGATGTGAGGATAATTATTATTAGTATTTCTGCATCTACATAATAGATGAGACAGTAGCAAGTTGATTTAATTATACAAATGCATTGCGCTGCAGGTAGATCTGTCTTTCAGTTATGCCCATGTGCTTGGTCTTCTCTTGGGAGCTGTTACTTTGCTTTGCCACGGTTATACCATGGGTTTCAATGCTTTGCAGTCTCTAAATAAGTAAATTCCAGTTCCAGGCTGAACGCTTACTTCCAACCAAGAGCTGCCTTGGTCAGGATATCGCAACTATAAAGTGGTGCAGAGATGTTTACACTTTTTTTCAAGTCCCTGTTACACATCATAAAAGGTTGATGAAACAGGCTGTAAATTAATAGTCTGGAAGAGGAGGAAATGCTTCGACTATCTTCTTGTATTTATCGCATGCTTAAGAATAACAATAAAACTGTTCTGTCCTTCAGCCAGGTCACCTTATGGGGTGGTCGTTCCCTCTATGATCCCTTCCCTCACCTGGGGCTCAGGCTTTGGTGTGCAAAGCCGTTGGAAAGGTGCATTTCTTATTTACTGGGGGAGCACGTGCCATAGTTAATGCTGTTGTCTTTTTGTTTCATTTTGATAGTCACCAATTCTTTCTTCTGATGACAAAAAGCTATTGTCTCCGTGGAATAAATATTTCTGAATTACTTCCCAGTCCCAACCCTATCATTTACATCTTAGAACAAGAAAACAGTAAACTTTTAAAAGACATAATTTTACCTCTTCACAGTGCTTATCTACAAAGGAACATATTACTGAGGGGGGGAAAGAGCTCTAGTTGTTACTATTATTTCTGGTAGACACCCAAGGAGAGTAGCTAATTTGTTCTTCATTAATGCCAAGGACAAATAAAAAAGCGAGGACTGAATTATGCATTTATTTCCATTGTGTCTCTAACATGGGCTTCCATTCCCCATCATCCTCCAAAAGAATTCCCAAACCTTTGCTGTGCATTTCATGTGATACCATAGGGTGCAATAATATGGTTCTAAAAGAAGATGAATTTAGTGGTGAATCTTAATTGAAGGCAGAAAATTACATGCAGCCCCCCTGCTGAAAGGCGGATGGACAGTTGGCTACAATCAGAGGGTTTTTTTTTTTGCTATAGCTTGACAATAACCTTTTAGTATTAGTTCACAGAGGCCTGGGCAAAAAACCTTAGAGTCAAATTATTTGGAATTGAACATTTTTTTAAAAACCTGGGCATGATGGCCATTCTTTGCATTCCACCATTTGTCTCCATTTTGTGATGAGCCGAGCCTATGTCGGACTGCGGCTTGGATTGTGGGTAACAGGAGACAAAATTCCCAGCCTGCACAGCCCCTTGCAAAATGAAAGGTACCTGGAGCTGACCTTTCAATTATTAGCACATGAGCGTGGGCACCCAGGTCCTCCTTTTGACAGCTAAATGCTACAAGGCTCAATCTCAGCCCGTTGGGGTTGAAGGGCATTTTCAAGTGATTCACTGGACTTTCGATGTGTCCCTTACAAAGGTTTTGCACTTTACATAAACCCCAAAGTGCTTGGATGTAAAATGAATAGATTTTAATGTGAAAACTTTTTTTTTATTCACTACAGAACATATAAATATTCAATGAAAAAGATTTTTAATTTGTCAGAAGAAATGTTTGACCCTTGTCTTGAGATGCTGTGATAAATTATATTGTCTTATATATAAAATTCATAAAATATTGAAAGAACTGCTATACTGTACAATACATATTCCTACTAAAATGTATAAAGCAGCAGTCAAAAATGTGTTGCCATACTAGAGACTGAGCCAATTTTGTTCCAGCAGAATAACTCTGTGGAAAATGAAGGATGATTCTCTAGTATGTTTCTAGAGATGTAACCATGACTTATTGGGGGAATCAAAATCTGGATTTCACAGCTTGCATCTAACTTCAGAAAAAACAGGCTATATTGATTAAAGTTTGTTTAACAAAAAAAAAAAAAAAAGAAAAAAGGATTTCTTACTGCTCCCCAATGATAAATTGCTGCAATGTTTTCTTTTATTATCACCCTTCTAGTCCTCTACTGCTCAGCCCTCAGTTAGGCATCTAAATAAGATCCAGATTTACCAAAGTGCTCAGGAGTCAGTAGTTTCCACTGGGAGACTTTTTTCGAACTTCCAGAAGAATTAGGTAACAGCGACTGCCCGTTTGGTGTCACCGCGGGAAGCAGTCTGTTTGGCAGCCTTGACCTGAAAGGTTTCAGTTTTCTGGGTGTTGTTGCTTCTGCAGTTTCAGGCGTGTCCACAGACTAGTGTAGCTATTTCTGTATCACCTCCTTCTGGAAAGCCCGTGCTTCTGGTAGTGGTTGGGGCGAGATGGGATGGCATCCCTCTAGAAGATGCTTTCTTTTGAAATACCTGAACCTCTCCTGTCACTTCAGGTGGTTGAATGTCAGCTGCTTTCCTTGATACTGAATTACAAGCAGCTAGAACAGCCATTGCTAGAATAATGTTACTAAAATTTTAGTGAAGCATAACTTGAATTTAGAAAAAAAAAGTTATGTTGTTTGGGTTGAAAGTTTGTCAAGGGTTGGATATTAATACATAAGTATGTATGATCACACTAAATGTTATTAAGGTAAGAACAGTACATTAGGACAGCGTTTTATCCAGCCATGGAGCGTTACTTCTCTGTGTCCAAGACACCCAAAAGAGCCTCAGAGCACACCTGACAGGTTTGCATTTTGGAGTTTCTAGCTGATTTTTATATCCCTGGGCTTAGTTTCTTCTAGTCCAGCTCTTTTCTATGTGGAGAAGAAGTGTTTCCATGCTGCAGAGAAAATCAGCAGAAACCAAACCAGGCTTAGTGCAATGTAACTTCACTTGCTTCCTAATCATTTTGAGGTGGGAAAAGCTGAGGAGGGACACCAGCAGGGCTGTCCCCATCCCTGCCTCTCCCTGTTTCCCCTTTAGGCTTGATGAGCTAAAGCCCAAGTCATCCATGGCTGAGCTTCTGTGGGGTAAAAGCCACCCTACCACAAATGTAGCTCTTGTCTCTCCATGTTCAGGTCAACAGGAAGCAAACGGGTACAAGAGAAGGGAGGCTGAGAATTTCATTAAACCAATTTAAAAAAGAAACAAGCAATTGCAGTCGGAACCGGGCACTATACGTTGCATAGGATATGAAGGATTTATATTGGATGACTGTCTAATCTTCTGT
The DNA here is from genome assembly GCF_023634085.1 of Falco cherrug. NCBI lineage: Eukaryota > Metazoa > Chordata > Aves > Falconiformes > Falconidae > Falco > Falco cherrug. Next base: position 28,696,007 of record NC_073707.1, read on the forward strand.
GTAAGTGGAACTTCTTTGGCCTTATTTTGAACCTGAAGTTATAAAGAAGGAAATGAAAGCAAAGGTAAACTTAAAGTATTGTTTTACTCTAAATGCTTTCAGTAAAGGGCCTTGTTATCTAATGATTGGTACTAGATGGCTGGTATAAATCGTGTTGTTCTCTGCACTCATGGCGAAGGAAAGCAGAGGCAAAAGGAAATCAATTGGAACTAGCAGGTAACAAATGACCAGTCTTAGGCAAGCATAGCACATGGGGAAAATAGAGTTGTGGGCATACATTATTAGGAAATGCAGTGGCAACTTTCCCCTGTTATTTAGGAAATGCAGCAAATAATGAATATTTTTGATGGAAGGAGCAACTCAGACAATTAAGAACGTGCAGATGTTTCAGTATTGAGTCATATTTTCAATGCTTTCTCAGAAAGGCTTTTTGCTCTTAATACTGAACTATCAGTATCAAAAGGGGAACAAAAAGGTGTGGCAGCAGCTCTCGGGGAGACAAGCCCGCGTCATGCCAGCACCCCAGGGAGAGGGCTGATGGAGCCAGCCCAGCAGTGCACGGTTCAGAGGCGGCTCCAGAGCTGCCCAGGACTTTGGGAAATATTTTGGTACTTTTGTGCCAGACTGACCCCTGCAGAGTCTCTATAATATAGTCAGATCTGAATTTAGATGAGCATAAAATGCAGTAACTTTCTGTTTGGGGGTGTCTCTACTGGTAGACCTTTACAGCCGTTTAAAAAGATACATTTTTGTGGAGCTTGAAAACCCCATAAACCAGTTTAAGAATAAGCTCTGCTACAATGGTAGAATAAGGTTTTTCTGGAGATACAAGTGGGCAGGAACTCTTTTTACAAGGACCTGATGGGCACCTTGGCACTGGGGACCCAAACTGGATTAACAAGGTCATGGACGGTAGTGAGTTTTTGTCCCCTTTACTTGCCATCCGCACCTGAAATATTGTTTTTGCACCCCTGGTGCAAGCAAGATTTTTGAAAACTGGAGCTGGGTGTAGGCAATAAATGTGTCCTATGGGTAAGTAAGCAGTGGGACCCAGCAAGGTGAGGATCTCCATCCTTGCTGGCTTTGAAGACCATCCATACCATGCTGCCAGGCACTCTGTATCTGCCCTGTCTGGAGGCTGATGGTCAAGGTTGCCTCTGGCTGACCTGGTTCTGAGTCTGCCCTCCTGCTGTGCTCACTCAGCTTCTTTGAGAGTCTAATGGCTGGTCTGAGTTATTGGTCCTTTACATCTGAGTACGTGTGTGTAGTTTTTATTTTTATTTTTTTCTCAAAGCATCTGAACAATATTCTCTGTATGTTGCCACAGTATATTAGTTCTGCAAGCAAATCCAAAAGTGCTACAGAGGGGACACCCTAACACCTTGAAAAGTATCAGTAAAAACTGCTGAAAGCATTAAAAATAAATGAATCATAGGGTGAGAACTAGCATGACAGGTAAATAGGCACAACATAAAATGCCTCTGGAATCTGTGGGGTATTTGCAGGTACAAGGGGGTTTCTAAGCCATGGTTCATTTACAATGTCTGGTTCCTCTCTCTGGGAAGAATTTCTAATAGATTTGAGGAGGCTCCTAGCTTTTAGTAGGTCTTGGGAGAAGAAAGGCAGCTCTGTAAGGGAGAGAGGTTTGGTTTGTTTATGGAGAAAACTCCCTAGTCACGTTTCATATTGTGTCCCGCTCGGAAGAACAACCAAAGTCTTTCACGCTATAGAGGAGATGGTGCTGCTGTACAATAGCCACAGCTACTGTACGGAAATGCCATCTCTTCCTTGGTGAAAGCCTACCAGGAGCTGGGCTGCAGCCTCCTACAAAGACCCCCGCTCCATCAGGAAAACATTTGTGTGTTACAATTAGATGCTGGTTGGTTTTTTTTTTTTGTGTGTGGGGTTGGGTTTTTTATTTTATTTTTTTACTACCCCGGATCTGTTCCAGCCTGTGGCTGCAGCAGTGTCTGAATGGTGGAGTTTTGCCAAAAGTGAACAGCATTGAATACTCTGTTTTACCATAACAAGTGCAGAGGTGAATGAGCGCTGTCAAGAAAGCACCATGAATACTCTTTTCCGTTATTAACTGAATTTATTATTTTGCTGGTAAAAGTTAACGGCAGAAGGTGAACATTAGTTTCACATCTGCATGAACTTGTGCTGGAAATGTTTGGGGGCTCGTCGGGTCGGGGGGTAGAAGCAAGGTTTTGACTGCTCGTTGCTAAACAAAACAGCTAAAATCTCAAATATTTCCAGTCAGTCGCGACTTTAAAAATATCCAGAAGCATATTTGAATAGGGGACATGTAAAAGAATATCGTAATCTGCTCAGGCTATTATGTGAAACAGAACCACGTTGAATAAATCGTTACCTGCATGTATTCACCCAGCTCATGCTAGTCTAACATGACAGGCTTGTGACACCTCCTCTAGTTGCACATCAGCCCCGCAGTAGCTGGGGTGTTGGATAAATGGACACGTTCTTATTTATACTTCATCAACAGCTCTGAGCATCTTGCTTGGTTCATAGTAGCTGAAGAAATTGTAGTAGGTGTTTCACTGCTTGGATTTTTCAGCCAAATCCAAAGCTTTAAGAAAATCACTACCATGGCATGGTCTATACACAGAGGAATATTTCATTCACTTTTCTCATCAAGAAGAAAACTCATCATTCATCCTGGGAGGATTCAATGGAGATATCCTCCCAGAATGGTACAAAAAGATAAAAGCATCCAGTAAACCTATTCAAACCTCCAAACTTTGAAGGTTGAAGGGGTTTGAGGGCATTCTTCAGCAGCTTAGAATTAAAATAACCAAAACCAGCTCTGATACACCTCTAAGACAGTTTCTGTACGAGTCCTCCCCTGTCCCTAAAAAATTGCCACATGCTGCTTTGAATGAGGCCTTATTCTGAACCCACCACTGGGTGTGTAAAATACAACGGTGTGACTCTGGCAGAGAGATGCCAAATGACCTAATTGATGATGAAAGGCAAAGTGAGCAGACACAATTATTTCATTAAAATACCTAAGGTGGGGTTGTTAGTGCTAGTAAGTAACTTCTTTGAGATGTGGGAGGTTTGACATGACTGTGTCCTCTCAACTCTGTCTTTGGGAGAGGGGACTCTTTCCTTTTGATTTTGGACAACATTGCCTGGGGGCTGTTCAGCCATCAGCGGTGGCTTTTCTTAATGGAGAAATGGGCTTGCAGTGCTGGTTATCTTAATTTATGGACTGAAGGTTCAGAATGTGGAATTAACTTCCTTGAGTGGTTTTTTTTTTTTGTTGTTTTTAAATTACAGAAGCAAATAGAAATATTCAAATCAGATCACACTAATTAGTGAAACTAATTATGTTTTCCCAGGCATCTCTCTTCTTACCTATTCTGCAATGAAAAATCATTTGCTCATGATGTAAAACAGGAGAAAAGAGATTGCTATGACAATTAGTAGTAATTAATGAGAAGCTTTGAATTGCTTGGTGTTAACCTCAGCATCTATTAGCAGGCAAGGCTTGGATTTGCCCACTGAGGGGTGTGGGTATGCACAAGTTCCTTCCTTCCCAGAAGGGAAGCAGAGATGTGAGAATATGACAACAAATTAAAATGGTTTTACCTATTCTTTAGTGAGTGTTAGAGATAGTCGTGTGCACCTGCTGTAGATTCACATCTGTAATCATACTTACAACAAGTAAAGTGATACTGGTGTTTTAATTAAAAGGAATTTTTAACTCTTTAGGGCATATTTAGCTTGACTTGAATAAATGCATCATCACTGCAACTTGCCTGTAAGAAGTTACTTATTTTCTACAGAAGCCTGTTATATTTCAGATTTATTTTTTTTCACACTGGAATGAAAATAACTCTTTAGAAACTTTTTATGAAAAGGAGCTGTATCAAAAAATAGTATTTTTTTATAACAGTAAGTTTGGATTTCTTTGAAGGAAGGTCTTTGTAAAGAAAAGATTCCCTCTGTCCTGAAACGTGCATATGTACACACATATATTTATATGATGGAGTCCACCTGTATTCAGAACTTAAAAAAAGAAAAAAGAAAAAAAATATTTTTCAGCTAAAAATATCTTTGGCAATGATGCATTTCCAGAGATGTTCTCATTTAGGTTAAATACAAATGATTGAAAACACTAGGTCAAGCTCATATAATCGCATTTTACAGCTTCTCCCCACACTGCTTGTCGCACACATCCATGACACATGTGAAATTTGTATGACAGAGCCTGATAATAGTGCAACAGAGAGCTCAGATGACATCTTGCCCCATGTAATCAATCAGTAGTTTGCCATAACAGCAGAGAGATCAGAATCTAATTGATGTATTTCAGATTGGTCCATAAAATGCTTCAAAGTGTTTAGCATAATATGAGATCCAGTGTGGCCAGTAGATAATATTCACATTTAGGGACGTTTTCCTTTGGAAATACTTAAATTTGAAGTTGTGAGCCACACGATCCGCTCCTTCCTTAGAAGTGACATGTGGAAGAGCTGAGAAACAGATCTATCTTCTGCACTGCTGCTTCCCTGTAATTGCTTCCTGAGAGCAACTTGTCCTGGATGTGATTTCTGCAACAACGTGGGAGGAAGTCACATTAACCCACTGAAAGGGGAGATGCTGCTTTCAATTCTCCTCTTGCCCCTGCTTTCCCTCCTGATTTATGGATTAATTCTATACTAGCTCTTGACACAACTTTGTGTTGTCTCTGTCATGGGGGCTGGGATGACATCTCCCTTTCTGAGGATCTGAGGTCTTAGAGTCGCACAGTCTCTAATTGAACAGCTGATGATTGATAATTGAATACAGAATAGACTAAAAAGCTTGGCTTGTTTAGCTGGGGAAAATGAAGGTTGATAAAGGTTACGTCTGATACCGAAGGAGACAAACATACCCAGCAAACCATTTAAGCTAAAGGACAGTGCTGGAACAAGTACAAATGAGCAATAAAGTGCCCATGAATCTTCTGAGGCCAGAAATGAGATTTCTAGCAATAAGAGGGGTAGAAGAGAGGACCACCTTCTCCATAAGAGTGATGGAACGAAGACTATCTGCTGGCAGAGCTGTGTGGAAGGTGCTTCCAAAAACTGTTGGTGCTCCAGCATCCTGGTGGACCAGGCCACCATGAGATCAACACTTTTGGTGGATGTGTAAGAGCAGGCATGAATTCCCTGGCATTGTGCTCATGTTTGTAACACCTTTTGCTGTGGACCAGAGGAGTCTGCCTGTTTTGTTGGTTTTCACGTGCTTGAAAGGGAATGCTGTAAAGAATGAAAATATCAAGGCAAAAGATGGTAAAGAAACTAATTTTAGCATCTTGCTTCTCTTTTTATCACTACTGGACTTTTTGCATCCCCAGGTTGAATGATAGGAAGCTGACCTACTGTAAGATTGAGATATTTGGCATTGAGAGCCGGTGAGGTAAAATAAATGTGGAGATCCTTTGTCTCAAGGAATTTCATTCTTGAGCATAGTGTTGTTTTACTCCTGTGATGTACGACCTATTTCACTATATTCTCTGCTGAGCTGGGGAAATAATCTTAGTGAGGTGCTTTGTGGGAGAGTCTGGCATTTTGTCTCAGGCTGTGATGCAAAACTTTTGTCCTTGGTGGTGGTCAGTCCTCAGAGTAATAAGTTTACTTTCAAAAACTGGCATTTTCAAAAACATTTGTTAGCTTCATTTTTCTTCCACTGACCTGAGCAGTAAACCCCTGAGTTAGCCAAGGTGGCTCACTTTTGAGAAGCCTTTTCCATGCATCTTGTGGGGAGGCAAAGCTTTTGCCCCAGGGCTCTGGATCAGGCCTTGCTTTGCCTCTGTGTACCCCTGAATTCCTCCATGTGTCATGTGTTGCTTTCTGTCACTGCTTTTAAAATCAAGTCATTTGTTACTGGAGTTTGAAAGTGCTTTCCAGTATTTAATCTAATCAGTGAAAACTTCCTCATACCATTATTTGGGCAATTTTGGGGGAGGAGTGGTTGTTTTCATTTGGATTTTATGATTTACACTTTATTTTTATGGCATGTTTGTTCAGGAGGAGGATTTTTCATTACTTTCCTTTGTAGTGATTGTTTTGTACTTTCTTGGGACAAAATCGGCTCTTTTGAAGGTCTGCATGCTTACGTGCAAAATATTGGCAGATCCCTGAGTCTGAGGAATGCAGTGGAAACCGTAGTGCATCCTGTGCTTTGATTTCTGCAGATCTCCCTGTGTTGATCGTGGTTATGAAGCAAAGTTTCTTATTTCTTACTCCTATCAATGTTAGCTTCTATGGTAATTTTTAATTCCCATTAAGCTTATCAATACCCGCTATGAGCTGATTGAGTTCTATTCTGGACTGGGTTAAATTAGCCCTGAATCAGGGCTGTAAATGCTACGAGCAACGCTACTGACAGGTCCTAATGAAACTAAAAAAATCGCAGAAAGTTTTGCTGGTCTGGTTCTCCAGTTTGAGGCAGCTGCACGGTTTTCTGGACTCCTACCATAGGCAGGGTAGGTGCTCAGCACCTTAGGGAGACAGGCTTTAGGTAGAAAATTAAATGAAAGATTTCCCCATATATATATATATATATATATATATAAGGCTATCTTTGGTTATAGGTCCTGGCTGGCTCTTTGCACTGTTGTGTTTAACTCACTAAGAATAAAATTAATTTACTCATACAACCAAATGTGGATTTAAATAACAAACCACTTGTTGATGAGCATGCAGATTTTAATGGTCTGATCTTTGATTTCCCTGTTGGAACTGAAATCTGCTGCCATGTTAATCCGCATCACCCTCCCCACTACGTTTCTCAGCAGAGGTCACGCTGCAGCTCAGCTCGGTAGGAATTGCCTCTCGTGTGGAGCTTGTAGGTTGGGATTAGCGGGAAAGAGGCTGGTAATGGTCAGGAACTGCATGGATTTCATCTGGGCTGGTTTGCATCTCCAGACATACAATTAGAAAACAGCCGTGCTGCTGAAATCAAACTTACCAAATCCTCATTTTTGTTGTTTTTGAGGGGGTTGGACGGGTTATGTTTGTGGGGTTGTTTCTGTTCTGGATTAATTTGTCTAAACTCCTTTTCCTATTTGTTTTCATGGTTGCCTCTCTTCTGAGTGTTAATTTGCAAGATTACATCTTGTTTAAATTTCCCCATTGTATGGACGTCTTCAGCTTGTTTTTCTGTGTGTTATTTTCAGGGGAAGTGGAAGGGGAAAAGTGAAAAAATAATCCTGCGTCACTGAAAATAATACAAGCTTTGAGCATTATGATGTCTGCTGTGTATCATCAGGTGGCTCTTTTGCACTGGAAGAAACACAGCATTCCAAAAAACAATATCCAGCAGGAACCCTTCATGGGGTTAATACTTTGAATTTTGCTGTTCTTCATCCCTACTTTCCCATGTTATTCTTCCCTGGCAATATGTCAACTTGCAAACTCTGGCAAAAGTGCAACTATGCACTTGAAACTCATGAGTTAAACTCCTCTCAAATGGAGACTTTAAGGAAATCCCATAGTATTCAGCAGCGTGTGTTTTTGCGTACAGCAAGCCCTTGCCCCAGGCTGGTGAAGCAGACTTAGGGGATTTCTCCTTTTCCCCACCTCTGTCAGAGTCTTGCACTTTAGGGCCCATCTTCTTCGTTTTGTTACTTTTATGGGGTCTGTGAGTCTTTGTTGCTGGTGATGAGAACAGGATCACTGAGGTTTCTGCACTTAAACACTGGCAGCTTGGCTTCTTCTGCAACAAGAGGCTAGAAAAACACATCTATCTCTCACTGCTGGTGCAGTGTAACTGGTTTTGGTTTTCTCAGGCAGCCTTCAGGTCAGGGACTAGTTATTTAGGGCTGTCGGATCACTTACAATCCACCTTTTGGTGCTTTTTTTGCCCCAGGAAATAAGTTATGACAAACTTGTAAGCATCTATTCTCTCCACTGCCATCACACATCGCTCTGATTGTTGTGTAAACATTGCTTCTTGGGATGCACCAGCATCACAGGCTTCCTAATTTGTTGCACTTTTTTTTTTTTAAATATTCTCTTTGTTGATGTTAAATAATAAGCAGATGTCCATCAGAAAATGTGCTTTATAGGCTGTCTTTTTGTTTGACAGAACTTTGAAGAGCGGATACGTATTGCCTAGTAGCTTTTATTTTCTGAGCTTGCCTATTTTAACAGATCAGAATTAAAAGAAAAAGAGGCTTTCATCAAAATTGTGATTTATATGGCAGGTTGTCATATTAGCCAGTCATTCCTAGTCCTTTATTTAGCTTAGAGTTATATAGTTGCATGACCATCCCCTAAACACATACGTGTACATGCGGAGATGTGTGTATGTATGCTGGGTGAACGGCAAGTATGCCATTGATCCTTAAATCTGGCTTTTGCACATCAGGTGGACTTTTGGCCAGAGATTTCAGTGGGCATGGACCACATCCTTCTAGTCTGGCTCAGGTCCGATGGAGTCCCCTCAATTTTGCCAAGTGCAGGGAGTGCTGCCATTGTCTGAACCAAAGCCTCTTTTATTCGGGCATCTGATTTTGGCTGAAACTTCATGTATATTTTAATGATCTCTAAGTTTGAAAAATGACTTCTTAACCTTCACAACTATTTTTGCCACTTCTACTGTTAGAAAGTAACACTGCAGAAAAGTTGCTTTAAAGCAGGGAAGAAACTTCGAGAGGAGCTCTTATCAATATCTTTCCTCAGTGAAATTTCTCTGGAATCAATAGGAGATCTGTCATTGATTTCAGGAGGAATACCTTCCTTTAAAAGAAGTATCAGACAAATCCCTTTCTCTCCATATATATGATATATGGCACAGGATGCACAGTTTCCTCTGGTGCTTCCCAAGTTTGTAATTTGTATTTTGCCTTAATACCACTTTGTGAATTTACTGGCAGTCAGAAGCACTCAATCAGGATTATAGAGTTTTTCCTACCTTTTGGTGGTTATAACTATTTTTTAAAGGAGTTTTCAGTTATTTTTTACTTAGGTGCCACATGGGTGGGTCAGTACCAGCCTGCCACCAGAGCAAAGTCATTTTTTTAAGAGACTAGGAGAATATATGAAAACTCTGCTAGCATTTTCATGGATGGAAGGATATTTGGTTAAATAGATGTTTATCTGGGAAAGTCATCATCTGGCTAGCAGCATACTGAATGTTTCTAAGCAGCTAACTTATGTATACTAAACAAATTTGGTTTGGCTGCAGCTAGAGCTGCCCTGTGGAAATTCTCAATGTACATTTGTTTGATTGAGCTGTCATTTTCAGTTGATCTGCTGATGATCTGTGTCACTTTGTTTAAATGTCCTGCTGTGGTTTTTTTTTTTTTTTATACAGTGCAAAACCAGTCTGCTTTCTGTGATGGATTAAATTGAGGTGAAATTCGAGAGTTACTCCTGTTTTCGATTTCTGTGCTCTGAGACAGGTGGGCTGGAATGACAAAGAACTTCGCACACAAACACATTAAAACCAAAATGGAGTGGATGCCCTTATGATTTAAAACATCCGTAGATGTGTCAACTACCAAATGCTCCCGTTCAAAGAAGTTGCTGGGATTTGCACTTTAAACAACAAATGGTATTTATTTGGTCTGTCCTGTTCAGCTAAAATACCTGGGCAAAACCAACATTGAGCTCTTTCTCCTGCAAAATTCCTTATGGGTGCATAAGTGGTGGGGGTTTGGCCTCTGGTGAGAGAAAACAAGGTTAACCTTGAGACGAAGTCCTTGGTGAGCAGTAGAGAGTGGAAATGGGCTTTCCTGCATGGTGGGAGTCTGCTCAGCCCAGTCTGGGGACTGGGCAGCATCTCTGGTGGTCTTAGCCCTGGAGACGTGCTTTTTGCAGGCATGTTCTAATAGACCGAAGCTCTTTTCAGACTGTAGCACATGCTTCAGATTTTTTTGGATCAGTTGTGTTCCATCAAGGTACATGTGAGACACTGGTGCTCCCACTGATCATGGAGAGGAGTGGTGATGGCTCCAGCTGGGAAAGCGGGATGGTGCAGCGTGAGCAGGGGCACAGCTGGCTCCGAGCCGTACCTGGGACAGGAATCCCATAGCCAGGATTAGCCTGGTCCCAGCACCCTTTCCTCCAGCAGACCTTTCCATAGCAAGCACTAAAATGCAGGTTTTCCCTGTGCCCAACACGAGCCTTGTGCAAGGCTCACCGCCTTTCAGTCTTTGCTGTAGAGCTCTTCGAGGCTCGCTTTGTGAGCTCCAGCTTCTCCCATGTGGGCTGTGGTCTGTACGTGAACCACCAGCTACTGCTCTGAAGCACAGTCGGACTGTGGCTTTGTGTGGAAGCACTAAGGGATGCCAAGTCCAGACAATTTTGCTTATTTTCGAAACTTGCCGGCAATTTGGTTTGTGACTGTCAGTCACGTTCACCCACATGCTTGCAGTCTGCCCACGGGTGTGACAGAGGCACGGTTTTGCACTAGGCGTCTTTCAACATGTCCTCACAATAATACTTTTATTTTTTTTCCTCTGACATGCTTGGAGTTATGCGTGGCTTTCCCTAACTTACAGAATTAAGGTTCACAGGAGTGTGGAGAAGGTCAGCTAAACACCAGTTTGATGCTGGTTTTGAGAAATGTTCTAGGAAGAGTTACTTTTATTTGACTTCATCTTCCAGTAAGCTTACCAGGGAAAGTTTAAAACATAACTTTTTGCTTCCACTTGCTCTCTCGGAAAATCTCTTCTGTGAGCAGCAGTCGCATTGTTGCAGCTTGAGCAAGTGCAGCCCATGCTGATCCTGCTGTTCCCTGCCCTCCCAGTACAGATGCTGATCCTGTAGCGAAGGGCACCTGACAAAAGATCTCTTTCCTCACCACTTATGGCTTTGTGAGGTGTAACACTCCACCTTGAAAATTTCTGAGTGTTTTTGGCTTTATTTTGGAAAAAAGGAATTAAAGTTGTTCTCAGAACAATGTCAGGAAAAGTCACGTTATTTTCCTCACATAAAAAAAAAATGCTCCTCAAGCCATTTTTGTGTGAGGACTCCATCACCCCCATGATTTAGGATGTGTCTCTGCATATATATATGATATCTTGCATATACATTTTGTATATATACATTCTTGTAATTATAAACAGTACTTAAATCCATGTCTGTAAACATAAATAGAAATACAGTTAAGTACTTTTTATAACAGAAGATTAAACCGTAGTGGCATAATAAGTAGAATTAAAGTATATAACAACCACATGTTAGTTTGAGCTTGTAGGGTCCTCTGTGATCCTTTGGGATGGAGAGCACTGCCTGGGCCAAGGTCTCTAATGGTATGGCATCCAATTACACTAAGGCTGAATTTGCTCCATTAAGTGCTATGTATTTATTTAAGCTGTCATATATCAGCCTGCACATGAAAACAATAGAACTTGTGAAGATTGCCAGTTTGGGGGGGCGGGGAGAGAAAAAGATTATTTTTCAAATTTGCTTCCAAGTTATTGGGATGAACCAGAAGCTTTCAGAGTGCTGATTTATTGCTCTCTGCTAGCAGCTCACCAGGACCCCTCTGCTTCTCCAAGATCAACAGCTTCATAGAAAGCGATACAAGGTGTATGGAACAAAGGGTGGAATAAATTACATTAGCAGTTAACTTTCTTTACAGTTAATATATATCAATAAATATCTACAAAACGTTTGAGGCTTTGACCAGGAAGCCATGTAAAATAAACTGTAGTCCTACTCTTTTTTTCTTTCTTTTTTTAAAAAAGTCAAAATAGATCTAACTGATGTTAACTGTTTCACAGCGGGGGTCTCGTTCTGGTTTCACACTGGTGTCACTGTTTATTTTGGAGGGAGGATGTGATCAGAATAAGGACTGTCGCTCCTCCTGCCTTGCAACAGGCTACGGGTGCTACAAGAACACTTAGCATTTCCATACTGTCCTGCTTTGCATCTTCAAAGCACTGGGGGTAGATGAGCTATTCACCATGGGGCTCATCTGAGGCAAATGAGATAACACGATCCCGTGGAAGAAATGGAAAACCCAAGAAGGAATGGCAGAATTTGTTAATGGATATTTTTGCAAAAGTAACCGAGTGTGCAGTGTTTGAGCTACTCATTCCCAGTACCTGAGCCCAGCAAAGGCTCTGTGATTCGATAGACCGGGGAGGCAAGAGCCCAGGTCTTTCCTTTTAGTCCTGTGTCTGCTGAATTATCTTCTTAATCTTTTTTTTACTAACTGATCTTGGAAAAACTCTGGTCTTTGCTGGTGAAAAGCTCCTCAATGGTTTCTGTGTCTGCAGTATTTCTACTGGTGAAGCTTTGGCTTACGTGGAGGTCTTCAAAGACATGAGGCAAGGGCACCGCTGGCAGTCAGGCTTTTGGTCCCCGAGGGCTGCAGGGGAAAGATTTTCCCTGTGAGAACAGCAGGACAGGTGGATGGGGATGTTACCATTTTTGCTCTTTTCCTCCAAGGCAGAAAGGATGCACAGTGTGAGGTGTTACTTTGCATCCAAGTGAAGGGTGTAGCACAAAGTATTTTTTGGCTGAGGTTGCAAATAGTTGTTAGAGAGGGAGCAGGCACCTCCAGCATTGCTGTGGACCACCAGCAGGGGAAAGAAGCAAGACTGGAAAACTCTTAGATAGTGTTGAAAACCTCAGAGCAGTGAACCCACAGAGAGCTTACCCTTCAGAGACGTGCTAGGTAAAAATACAGCCAGCCAAACACTCTCAGAAGTTTCTAAATTGCATGACGAACAATTTATGTAGGAAAGAGGTGACAATATCCTGGATTTGTGTAATTTCTGCAAACACTTTTCCTTTTAAAACAAGTCTCCTGATTGCTCAGCAAAACTTTTAAAGCTGTAATATTTGGGGTTTGGGTTTTTTTTAAATTTCTCTGAATATTTTCCTTTTCCATGATTTTTTGGTAACAACATGGAAAAGAAAATGAAGCAGTTCTGCAAAAAATGGGTAAAGAAAGAAATGGGAGAGAGTAGAGTTTTTCTCTAAAAATAAAGGGTTTTCAGGGGAAAAGCCTAACCTCTGATTTTCAAACACCTTCCTGTAGCAGAGGATGCAGACAGGGCATGGGGAGGGGGCTGTGATTGCTGGCAGCGAGGCGGTGCAGCACCCTCCAGCCGGGCTGAAGGAGTCTATGAAACATTGTGGTGATGGGCGTGCCGAGTCCTCATTTTATCTCCATATGGGTGGTTTGGTTGCAAAAAAGCCCAACGTTTCCCTCAGTCCTCTTATACAAAGGCTAAGGAAAATAATTGCTACAAACCCTTGTAGCTCATCACACTCTCATGTATGCCGTGCCTTCTAGAAAAAATAAACTTAGAAAGGCAACGGAGCCTTGTACTTAATAGGTGTAGTTTTCTTTTGCCTCTGTCCTTGTATAAAATCATACTGCCATGGATTCTGGGGCTTGCTGTAAGTAGCAAGTAGCTTTTTCCTGGTTGTGCTTGGATGCCTACAATAAATGTTATCAGATTCATGGACAAACCTTATCTGCATCACCACTGAAATTATCATTTCACTAAAGTCACTGGCAAAATTTCCACTAGCTTTAAGATACTCCATAAATCTCAAGTTTGCTGGGGCAGGCCTGCCTTCTGAAACGTGCTGGAAAACATAAAAATATTTTATTTATCATAAATGTTTTGTTGATATTGAAGTTAATAACTACTTATTTAAAATGTATGGCTGGACATAGGTAGAATTTGGTTTGTCAGAACAAACTCTGGAAGTGTTTGGAGGAACGGGTAGTATCTGGAGCAAAAGAGAAATAGGATCAATGGAGATGATGTAGATAAATCATTTCAGAATGATTTTTTTCAGAAAAAAATGAAACAAAAAAAGGTTCTTGCACTTTAAAAACATGCGTGTTGAGTGAGATACTGATGAGAGGAACTTGTTAAAGTTATGCATGCCAGCCAGGGACCTAGGTTTCATGGAGACAAATAGGAACAAATTATCTTTGAATAATCCCACCCAAACCAATGCTGTCATGCAGGAATAAAAGTGTTCCTCTAGATGATGAAATAAAACCATCCCAAAGGGTTTTTTTGTAAAAAATAAGATTAATTTATTCATCCAAGCAGGCTGGATATAAACACATAAAAATGCCCTACAGGATGACACAGAACACACCTGCACATGTAACATGAAGTATAGTTGTTCTTAAGATTCATGATTTTCCAATCTGCTAAGTATGTCTTGCTGTTACTGTGGGTGACCTTGTAGAGATATAACTCCAGCGCAGGCTGCTGAGAAGTCAGTTGCAGGAAAAATTGTGGCCTTGTATCTTCTTGGAAACAAATGCTGGAAACCAGTCTTGCCAGACCTTGAGTTTTTGAAGCAGACAGTATTGTAGGATTAATTATTTGATACTTTCCCTGATTAGTGTATTTGTTATGAGTACTTCTGTTAGTGTTTCAAGGACTTAACTACAGTGTATCACGGTGTCACTCAAATATAATTAAGACTTTCACTGTAATTGCATAATTAAAAAGCTGTCTGGCTGCTGGTATAAAACCTGTCTCTGCTCCGTGGCAGCTCAGTTTCCAGGGGCAACCCCCCAAAACTCCAGCCATTCCTGAAGTACTTTGGGTACAGCATGTGAACAGGTACATCCCTGGTACCCGGCTATGTCTGCTGGGCCTTCTCAGATAATCCAATCCCTCAGCTCTTGCCCTTTCATCCCTGACTGCCTTCTCCCCACTGGTCCGGGAGGAAGGGCATCCCTTTGGGATTCAGGCAGGGCAGGTCCCCTCCCTGGTGGTTTCCCCAGGGCCTTTTTGCCATGATGGTGTGACTATACAGGTGTGAGACAGGGGATGGGGTGGGACTCACCAATTTTTTTCTTCTTTTTTTTTCTTTTTTTTTTTTTAAAAAAAAAAACCCCACAACACCTTTTGGTGCTTAGGGTGAGAATTGTTCAGCTTCCCAAAGCAGATGTATGGGAGTTTGCAAGCTAGTGCTGAAGTGGCTGCTGGCATGAAGGGGTTAAATTCCTTTTTATTCATAACATGCTTTTGAAACAAAAATTCATGACCTGGCTTTTTTTCCTCCTTTTTTTCCCCCCCTCTCAAGTGATTACACTTTGCTGCATTATAAGAGAGCGAATGCGTTTGTGTCTCAGGACCGTACTCTACCAGATACTGACATGTTCAACATCTCCCGTGGCTTACCAAACACATCAGGGATGTGGACCTCCCTCTGTTTTCTCATTATGCCAAATAATGAAATGTGGAAATAATTCTAATCCTTTCTTCTGCTTGTGCTGTACCTCTGAAAATATGATAAACTCAATCCAATTAAAAGTCATTACCTCTACAAGGCTCAGTCTCTATCTATAACCTTTGTTTTATAATTCACTCTGTTATCTGTCTTCATTATAATTTGGTAGAATAGTCATCTTTTATTACTGCTTTCTGTTAGAAAGAAGCATGTGATTTCTAGCGCTACTTTGTGACACATCTCAGTTTAAAACAGTAAAGGTCTACTAATGAGTAAAAAGAAGTTCAGTTACACTGATTTATTACATTGAGATAAAGTTTCATTTGCGTTGATTATAATACTGCAGGTTTAAGTAATTGTTTTGATTTAAAAATGTTCTTTTGCAGCAAAAGTTTTTCACCATGTCAGGGACTGTTTATGTGCATTACTGTTTCTGTCTTACCCCAGCTGATACAGATTTAGTCAAATTTTGTTCCCTGTTAGTATTTCCTATATATAAAGTGGCTAATCTCACTAATTCACATTTAACCTTCCTGTCCTTAGTTTTCTTCTAAGCATGTTGGCTTCTCGTGCCATGTCAGTGTAAGAATATGTGTCATGTTTACCATTACGGCAATCAAACAATGAACAAAAGCTGACTCCTTTAATCCATTTTCCACCCTTAGCAATGGCTAGTACTCAGGACTCAAAATTTCAAGGTGGATTTTTTTTTTCTTTTCCTCCTTGGGTCTGCTTCATATAGAGGGTCATGAAGGGCATTAGTGAGTATGTGTTAGCTGCTGCAGCCCCACTCGATTGAAATATTTTACTAAGATACAAATTTAAGCTATTAGTTAGAGTTTCAGCATGCTTTGGGCTGCTTCCCAGCTGATGTGGATCTTGACAGGCTCTTTCCTAGCTGCAGGTCTGGCCCTCGGTATGTCAAACCCTACTGCTGGCATTTCCTTCTTCTCTTACCCCTGCTCTGTGTAACCCAGAAAAGATTCTGAAAGTCAAATATATATTTATTCCATTGAGGAAACTTTATCAACCAGCACCAAAGTTTATTGGCCCTAGCTAGTGATATAATGGGTAGTTTAAACCCTGCTAACTGTGAATAATTTTTCAGCAGTGTTTATGATTGCAGTAGACTCTAACAGACCAGAAGTACAGATAACATAAATATTTCTACCAGAGATGATTGTACTGGAACTATAAATAAAATCAGACTTAACTTGTAAATAAATTCAGTGTGTGCCAGCCAACATTTATAATTCTTTGTTGCTGCATGTAATACAGTAATTTATATGGAAAGTGCACTGGAACACAAGCAGCCAAATTTTGCTTTTCAGTTATGCAGGTGCAACTTCCTCGACATCAAGGAGAGCGGCTCCTGTGCAAATGAAAGTAGAATTTGACCCATGGTCTCTCAGTGCTGGACCCTAATTAAAAACCAGCGTCTGGTCCACATCAGATACTTTTGACTGTGTTCCTCAATTAGACATGAATGACACTAGACAGAGCACCAAACGCTACTGGTTATTGTAGGGGCTGATAGTGAGAATTGCCAGAGATGACAGGCAGGTCCCTACGCAGTTGCTGTATTATGACTTCGCTGGTCATCTAGTACCAACACTTGGCAATGCTGAAATTACTCTCTCTCAAAGGCCTGATGCTCTTGAGCATGTGTAACTTTGCTTCCCGCTTGCCTGTGGACAGGTTTCTCCCAAGCACTCAGTGCTTGGTGCTGGTCCTACCATCAGGAGCTCACTTCTGCTCCCAGTATGAGCCTCTTGTTTCACGGTTATTTTCTGCAGACACAATAGTTTAAGAAGCAAAATCTGTTTCCCATGCAAGGAAGGTTTTTAATTTGCCTTGTGAATTATCTGCACTGTTGTTACTGATGTGTATCTTGCCGTGAAGCGCAGGCAGATGCTACTAGCAGCCCATTGCACGAGGTGCTCCAACAGCGATCCAAAGTGAGTTCCCTTTCCATTTCACATAGATGCTGCAGCCCATGGTGCAGCACTATGAGAATTTGGTGATTTCTGTACTTCAGCCCCCGAACACTCTGTGCTCGGGCTGCCTCAAGCTGCCTTTTTCTCCTGCCTTTGTCTGCGCAGCTTTTCCTACAACTCCCTCTTCTGCCAGCGCTGCAGAAGGGTTTGCTCGGTGCGGCTCAGTGCTGCGGTGCAGGGAGGCTTTGCAGAGAGCGCTGTGCAAATGCCCTCCACAGTCTGCAGCATCACAACACGAAGGGAAAGCTGAAATCTGGGCACCACATTTCCCTCTTATTTTGTTACATTAGTGTCAACCTGAAGAAATCCGAGCGGCTTTGGCTAACTCCAGGACAGACACTGATCTCATTTCTTCCTTGGTAGAAGTCTAAAGTAATTACTTTGGATTTTAGAGTCATGTAAGAGAAATCAGAATCTGGCCTTTGGGGACACCGCGTGGGTGCTTTGGTACCTCTTGCTCTCGTTGCGTGCTCCATGAGCATGGTTTACAGGCTTGGTTCTTTTTAGTGGGTTCAGGACAGCTTTGGTTTTCTCATGCTTGTGTTAGGGTCAAGTAATACAAAAATGCAAAATACCCGTGCATTTGAAGGTTCATGCTTGTGAAAGTTTTTTTCCTTGGTAATCGAAGTAATGATTCAAAAGTGCTTCAAGCACCGTTTTTATCTCTAAATTTGCTTGTAATCTCTTTTGTTGTACAACCAAACTTTCTGTCTGTAAAATGTTTTGGGGTTTTTTGTTTGTGTTTTTTTTTTTTCCTACGCTGTTAGTTTTATGATTTTTACTTAACTGGGGATTACTAGCTCTATTCTGTTTAGAATCTAATCTCATTTGATTAGGTCTGTCTGATGCTTTTCACAATGGGGTCCTGCCTGGGGCCCCCAGACTGTGTTACAATACAAATAATAATAAATAATAGTCATTAGGTCCAGCTCCACAGAACAGTTCTGTGAATAGGGAGCGGCACAAACCAGTTTCAGGTATGTTAACCGATAAAATGTTCAAGCAAAGTAATGTAGCTCTTGGCTAGAGTCCCTTCTGAGCCTGGAGACAGTAACCCAATCTCTGCATGTTTCTAAAGCTAAGGATCCTTCTCTGCTTCTCTTCTAGAGGATGTGCAAGTGGCCCCCTCGGAACCATGCCTGCTTGGTGTGGCACTGTCAGGTGGCTCCCAGTTAGGTCCCTGCTGGCAATATGCTCCTTTTGAAGCTAATGGCTTTTCTTCTTTTAATTTTCTGCTTTTCCTGACCTCCTGTGTCGTAGACTGATGTGGATATATTTTGTAATCAATCAGTCCCTGCCTGTAACAGGGTTGGTTTTTTTCTTTAATACTTGTTCAAACAGAAATTCAGATAAAGGTGTCCCATTTGTACGCAACAGGAAATGCCTGCCTCCTTTTCAGATATCCCTGCAAGTGCTCCACGGTGATTTCCTCCGTGCTGAATAGAAACGCTAGGTCAAAAGAATATAAACACTCTCTGGTCTCTTTCAAGGATCTGATTCAGGCTTTGTGGTGCCTTCAGGTGCACCTCGCTTTACGTAGAGAAGGAACTAATTCACCCGCTCCTACTGTGCTCTCCCAAAGCCTTCATTAATGCGTCCTTGCCAAAGGCTCATGTCAGATATGGTCAACAAAGCTAGTAGAGCTCAAAGCTCCTGGCATGTGATGGACTTCTCCCATCGAACAGAGCCAGGTCCTTCTGATGTCTAGTCTTGAGGGCTAGGGGTCATCTTTCTCACCTTTGAGAAGTTGCAGGCACGAACCTGCATGTATCTTCTCATTGCAAAGAGCCACTTCCACGTTTTTCTCAGCTCTTACTTTATCCTGCTCAGAAGATGATGGCATCAGAAAACTTCTGAAGTAGGCTCTCTAGATGCTTTTGCTTCCAGCCTGCCTCTTTCCTCTGGAGTAATCAGCCATCCAGCTTATGATTAAGTTGCTGGTGCTCATGTGCCTGACTCCAGGTGCGGAGAACTGGGTTTATGTGCTGGAGGGTTTATCAGTCAATAGTTGCTTTGGGAATGTATGTTCTCAGGTGCAAATTGCCTGAAGAAAGGGAGAATGGATAGTACACGTGGGTAAGTTTCTGGTTATTAGGGGTGGCTTTGGGTCTGAAGGTCTGTATGCAGATTTAATCCTTGGAGGACTTTGGGTGAACTTTGAGTTGAAGACCACCCTGAAACACTGATACATGTAACTGGCTAGCTTGTCCCCTTGGCATGAGATGCCGTCATGCAGCCTTTCAGCTGCAGAAAGGCAGGGTTTCATTGGATGTGCAGCCCAGGGTGTTTTTGAAAACAGCAAGCCTTTGCCTTGCTGGCAGTTGCAGCTGGTGGAAAGCAGTTTGAATTGCGTTCAGCAACCTCTGCCTCCCTCAGTCATTAGTGCCTCCTACCTAATTGCTCTTGGAAAGGAAGAGCATGCTGAACTGTGAAGAAACATCTGAATGGAAGGAAGTCCTCTCCTCCTCCCAGCCATGCACAGGAGCCCTCTTGGTCTCGAAATGACCCCAGGGCCCAGAGTTACGGCGGTAGCTTTGGCACGTTGCTCCCCTGTCCTCATCAGGCACATCCCCAGCATGCAGCCACGTGGACTCTTTCCTGCTGGCGTACAAGGTTGTGTCAAAAGTGCAAATGCAGGTGTCCACCCTGGTCTTTAAGTAGCAATTAACCTTTCCTCCTGGGTTTCCTTTGAAGCTTGCTCATGTTTTTGTTGTAAAATAGTGGTGAAGAGTTTTATGAAGGCTAATATCTAAGCTTCCACATTACCTAATGTCATTTGTTCCCTTATCAGGGGCCTTGATTTTTCCTTCATTCCATTTCTAGTGGGGATAATTATTGGACTTTAAAGAAGCCGTCTTGAATTTCAAAATTCAGTGCTATCTGTGCAAATGATTTGCAGTTCACTGGGAAAATGATGCTTATCAGCACAGTCCCTGGGTCTAATTCTAACCTTACAAAGTTTTTCTATCAGTCAATATCCCATGGTTTTGCTGGAAGCCCTTCTGATCCATGTGGGTGTAAATTTTATGGAGAATAGTCCCACACCCTTTGAAAATGAAGACCGGATCCTTGGTTCATGTACAATGATTTTAATACAGCTCCTTCTATCAATAATTTCACAAATATGTCTTAATGGTCTTCCCATCTCTTGGTCAGTCATAATTCAACGTTTTGTTTATTTTGAGGTTTTAAAAAATATTATTGCTAGAATACATTGCTATTTCAGGCAGAATAATATTTCAGTAATCTGTTTTACCCACACTGTTAGGGCTTTGGGGCATATTGGCGTATTATATTTTCCAGAGCTTTCAAACTGAAAGCCCATGTTTAATGATGACATCGGGTGTGGCTGCTGGAAATCAAAGGAGGCACAATAGACCCAGCAAACGGACTTGTCTCCCTGCCAGGCTTCTAGAGGCCAATTTATCAGCTGCAGGTTTGACCCTATATGGCTAAAAATGAGCGTAGCCAGGATGACTGAGATAAGTATATCCGAGGCCTTTGAGTCTGTGAAAAAGAAATTAAACTGGACTGTCCCTGGGGGAGAAGAAACATCTGTAAAGCTGTACTTGCTGGAAGTTTAAGGCTCGGCTGCTGCTGGCGAGTGAGGCTGAGGAAGGTGGCCCTTTGGGGAAAGGCACCCAGCAGGTTGTTGCTTGCTGTGACTTAAACAATTTGCCTGAGCTGCTACCTTGTTTGGTGCAGGAGGGTCAGGTGTGGCCGTGGGACACAGGGAGAGCCTTGGTTTTATGGGGCACTGCTTGGTGGGGTAGGGACAATGGCAGAGACAGTGTGAGATAGGCTTTTTAAGGAGTTTGAGTGTCAGGCACCCAGCAGTCATAGAAAATCAGTAGGATTTAGATGCCTGAAGTTTTTCAGACCTCCCTTCCAGTGAGCCATGTGCTTATCATCATCCAGATCACTTTTCGTGTGTGATTTCTCTTCCTGCACCCCATGTGTGTACATGGACTAGGTTTGGGGGTTTTTTCCCGTTTCAAAAACAGCTGAAGTCTTTTAGGCAGGACAGCAATCTAAACAGTTGAGGGATGACATCTGCATGGGAGCGAGCCTGCTCTGGGTGGATGCAGCATTGCTGCTGGCCCATGAAGTCAGGGAGCCTGTTGGAGTTTCAGGAATGCTCAGGAGGTGCAGACCAACCTCTCCCACCCATCCCACCACGCTGGAAGAGAGTCAGGCTTGAGGGCAGCAGCAATGTCATGGTGTAACAGAGATGGCTGCTTAATGTGGTCATCTCAGTGCAGCGTGAAGTGAGTGTGGCATCCAGGTGGAGCTGTGTCTCTATGCTTTTAATGTCTTATTCCCTGTCCCCTGGAGTCCAGGCTGAATTCTGCTGTGGGCAGGGACGTACAGGCATGGGTTTATAGGTGCTAGGCACTGAGCAAGCTCTCTACACCAGTGCTTTCACGAGCACTTGAACATCTTTGCCAAACTCAGCACCACTGAGCTATGACAGGCAGGATTTCTGAAGCATAAGCAATGGAAAATCCTTCTGTGTGTCCTTCTTAGCTAAATGGTAGTCAGTCAAGATTTTCTACTTCTCAGAGTGTGAGGTATTAGAAAAGTGACAAACTAATCAATATTGGGTTCAATTGTTAAAGTACAGGGGGAGTCTGCCAAACCAGCGGCCGAGGGAATGGGTAGCTGAACTTGCTTGTGACATGTATGAGGTCATAGCCAGTGCCACATAAAAGAAAGAAAAACAGTTCATGGCTGTGAATAAATTGCTCACAGATGAAAAATCCAGTTTGCCAGTCATGTGATGAGAGCAATCTATTCAAATGATTTGTTATGTCCCAGTGTTTGTCTTAGGCAGTACCAGAAGCATGAAAGTACAGATATAAACCCGTGAGATAATATGTAACAAAGATGTGAGAGACAATGGGCTATGACCAGTTTCCAATGGAAAAGGCATATGGTGCTAATCTACCATGGATAGTTTCTTAAATGAGCAAGAAATTGAAAGAACATTTTAAAGTTTCCTGTTTCTTCACTGAAACGGAGTTATTCTGAACGCCAAGCCCAGTGTAACACTTTAACTTCTGGGCCAACAATATTATGCAAATATCCTCATGGTCGGGTCTTAAATACCCGATCTCTCTTCATTTCTTGGAGAATAGTAGTTTCACCTTCTATTTAGGTTAGCATTAAATGGAATGAGTTCTGTGTGTAGGAAAAGCATGTTGACACTACAAGAGTTAAATGGATGTAAATAATTAAGAAGTTTTTTGGTTAGTTTGTCTTTTTGCTCCTTTTGTGTTTTTGTTGGGTTGAGTACTCTGTTGCTGGTGCAGCTAAAGCCCCTGCTGAAGTCACTCAGATTTTTTTGACTAAGAGGAATTTACAATAAGCCTTACATTTTGAACTGTCAAAAATAGTGAGTTTTCCTTTTTTCTCTCTTTTTTTTTTTTCTTCTTTTTGTTTGCTGGCTAAGCTCAAGAGACGAAGGGGTTTTTTAAATGTGTTTTGGATCTGCCCCAGCTTTTTTTGCAACTGTAAGAGGAGAAGGTTCACGTTCTGTATAAGGTGCTGTTTGGATCCTGAACTTATTTTAGACCATTTCGTTTCTTGGAGGTCAATGGTAAGACACTGATTTACATCATCTGAAGTTCTTGCCAAGATTTGTGTGGTAGGCTGGATCCTTTCCTCCAAAGACTAATTGGAGGCTATCAAACTTAATTTTGGCTACTTTACGTTCAGTCTGTCTCTCTGAAAGACCAGTAAAGCTTTCCTGCTTTTCACTTCACTTAGATTTCAGTTGTAACGTTTAATCCTGGCTTTCAATTGTGATTTCAAAGAGTATGCAATGCAAAGCGGTCTATCTGGACCAGATTGGACAGTAGGGTGTGCCTGCATGTACATCTGTATGTAATTCCCTTGCTTGTGTTCAATGATGTAAACCACTTTTGATGTCAGGAATATTGAGAAGCACTGTGTACCCCCAGGCCTACAATAGGGACAAGGCTCAGCTCCTTCCAGGGTGAGGCTCTGCTGCAGGACTAGTGATTGATGAAGGTGCCACCCGCCTAACAAACTGTCCTCTCCATTTCATGTGCAGGCTGAAAAAGGGTTTCATATGCAAAATCTGTCAGGATATTTCACATCCTGCTCTTTGTCTTTATTTTCCAGGTGACGAATGTTTGTATGAAAGCTTTCCTGAACTTCCTTTGGAGGAAGCAGCAGAAGCTGATGGAGAAGCTGCAAACGTCCAGTGTCCAGCATCCGTCAGCATTCAAGAGCTGTCTTCTCCAGCAACCTCCAGCGAAGCTTTCACACCAAAGGAAAGCTCTCCTTACAAGGCTCCAATATACATTCCTGATGACATTCCCATTCCTACAGAGTTTGAGCTCCGAGAATCCAACATTCCTGGAGCAGGATTAGGGATATGGACCAAAAGGAAGATTGAAGCAGGGGAAAAATTCGGCCCTTTTGTGGGAGAGCAGCGGCCACACCTTAACGATCCCAGTTATGGTTGGGAGGTAAGACACCGTACATTCTTTCGGTCTGTTGAACTCTCTTGCGTGTCTATAAACACAGAAGTATTTGCAAAATTTGAGTCCTATCCTGCAGCAGCCAGGGGATATTTGCGTGCATGAAGTCTGTGGTCTTTCAGGGCTTTCTAGATGGAAAGAAGTGTAAATTAACAAAGAAAACTGGCAGGAATTATTGTTGCTCTTCATGCACAAAAATGGTCTGGGTGGATATTAACAGGTGATGCCTCTTTTGGAGAAAAAAGAGGAAGAAGTTGTGCTGTTGGAACATTTCTGTACCATTTTTAAGCTGCTCTTGGATAGTCCTACAGTACGTCTGTGGGCAAGGGGTTTGCAAGTGACACTGCACTATCTGAAAAGAAAACGGGTGCTGCTTTCGGGGTTGTGAATTGCCACTTTCTGGCGACAACGTTTAGAACAGCCCTAAAATCTAGCATTGTGTGGTTAAAATGGCTCTTGCAGAACCTTGTGCTACTCGGGAACTTTGAAAGCTGGGGGTTTGACCCTGCTTCCCTTTAACTTGATGGGAGTTTTGCCATTCATTTGGTGAAGTATGTTTGGACGCTGGTGTCAAACCCAGCATATATGGGGATGATGTGGCTCATGTTACTTCTGCAGATGCTCTGAGAGATGTTGCTTTTCCTGAAGGGGCTCGAGGTCTCCTCTGGCCAGTACAGCCTCTTGCTTTCCCTGCTTTGGGGGGCAATGTGTTTTCCTCCTGAGGTATCACCGTGGAGCTGGCTGAGCTGCAGGTCTGTGGTCACGTCAGGGCTTTAGACCTCAAGTGGTGCACGTTGCCCGTTGTGTTATGGTGTAACAAAAGTTCTTGCATGGTTTTATTCATAGTTTTAACAATGTGCTGTAGAAACAGAGTGCAATCTCAGCTTTCCATCTGTACGTTTCCTTTGGTTTCTGATAAGAAGAGAAGTGCGGAGTTTGCACGGCTCTCCAGGGGCATGACTGACCTCTGAAGAGATGGGAGGTTCATTTTCCCAGGAAAAATTGAGTTGTGGTGGACTACAGAGGTTTGATTTGCTCTTAACTGTCCATAAACACTCGGTGAGTTAATTTCAAACTTTCCATCCAGTTTAAACTCTTGTGAAACTTGTGACAATGTGACAGAATAGTGTCAGGAGAAATTATAGACTTGGCAGCATTCTATTGAGTTAACAGACCCTGATACAACATATTTGCTGGTGAGAAATCTTTGTTATTTGAAAAAGGCACCAGGAAACCATAAAATCTGACCTTTAACCACACCACAATTAAGCTCAGATATTGATAGCAGAAATTAGAGCAAAACTGCTGAGACATAGCTGTGCTTGCAGGTTTAACATATTCCAAAATTAGAGTATTTTAAAGGGAATCCTCAGGTGGTGAGTGCAGGATAGCCTCCCTAAAACTGAGGGAAACCCATCCTGATTCTTACACGCTGATAAAGATGCTGGTAGTATGCAGCAATAGTTGATAATGGTTTTCCTGCTTAAAATACTTAGGGTTTTGGGATCTGCAAAGTCCAGACAAGAAACACCTATCCTGAGAGTGCTGGAAGCTCAGCTGACAGATTAAATCCCTTTCAAGCTGCAAGACTTGTGCCATTTGAACAGTGTTATGTATTGGGGACAGCTGGGGAGAACTATTGCAAAATGTTGGAGCAAAATCACACAAAATCAGTGGTCGAACCCCTCTGCAATTTGGCCACTCATCTCTAAGTACTTTGCAGTGCTCAGGGGAGCTTAGAACTGAATATTTTTCTAACAAGTGGGTTAAGTATATTTATTGTAATTGAAGAGAGACAAAGAAATGCTGGTTACCAGAGTTTACGCAATGAGTTAAATAGTACGTGGTGAAGGTTAGGGTTCAAGGACAGATGTGAGGGACCTGGTAGTGCTGAGGAAGACCTTACCAGAGCCCATTCCAGCCCAAGTGCTCATCACCACAGTGTTCTGGAAACCATCGTTTCCTTGAGCCTGTGCCATGGGGTAAAAAAGGGAGAGAGAAGCTGTCACTAGAGTGTGGGCTCAGGCAGTGTCAGAGGAAATGTGGGATTGTGTGGGAAAGGTGTTACCATTTACTGAGGTTTAAATACGGTCTTGGAAATTTAAGATTTTCTGGTCAATTTTTCTGTCAGAATGGGCATTTTTGTGAAACAGGGCACTTGTCCTGCCAGGTGCCAATAAGCCAGTTAATAAATGGGGAATTCAGTCTGCTGTTGCTGATATCAAGTTGATTTTTCATTATTATATTTTAAACGGAGGAAAGATGGAACCGAAATATCTATATGGTACTGGCTGTGGATTTAAGCGACTTTGCAGTACAGGAGGTTTTAAAATCTCTTTCCACAATGATGCTTGCTTGCTGAGTGAATTGCACTGATACAGATACTGTCATGGTATTCTCTTATGTTTGATTACATGTAATACCTGGAATAGTTCATGGTCAGCTGTGTCCGGTGGCTTCAGAAGGGGAGATGCCTCAACCTGCTCAGACTGCTTGCTGGTCCCACAGGCCAAAGAAAGTATCTTGCTGTGTCTTGGCTTACTCATTTCTTCACCTCACATGTGCATTGCTCAGAGAAATACGTAGGGGGTTTGCAGCACTGCTATTGCTTCTGTACTTATTTAGTTCTCTTGAATACACTCCCCTGTGGCTACAGAGAAGATGATTAAGTTATTGGAAAAATCAATCTTTCAGTTTTATCTGCATTTTTCTGTGTTTAAGGTGAAACACTGAACGTGCAATGGTGTTTGACTTTTCTAGATGATGAAGGAAGAATCTCTTCTCAAGAAAATAACCAGCGTAAACATATTAAAATATTTTTGGAAGGAAATATGAGCATCTTCCTGCATATATTACTGATTTTGCTATGAAAGATTTGTTCCTTTTTTGCAATTGTTTAGGATTGCTAGGTAGCCTAGAGTGTTAAATTACAAAATTTCAAACCCCTTCATGCATGTTGCAGGGAAGGGTTTATTGCTACATACAAATTTGGACTGTTTTACAACTACATACAAATTTGGACTGTAACTACATTTTTGAGAAGGACATTTTTATTCCCTTGCAAAAGCTTGTCATAGTTTTGGGTATTTCCAGCTGTTGGGATACTTATGACTTCCAGTTTTTCTGAATGATGTCCATCTGAGTTGATATTAGGATTAGCCTGTAGTGGTCAGGAGAGAAGTGGAAGTTGGAGGAACTGCTGCTGTTAAATTTTGCAGCCAGGCAGTTGATGTTAAAGAAGAATCTGCTGCAGAAGGCTGAGGAATTTCATGGGGCCTGTTCCGACATTCCCCTATAGCAAGACTCCCTGTGGCATCGACACAGAGTTTTGCCAGAGCAAGTCCAAGAAAACAATGTCTATTGTGTCCATTTATACACTTCAGCCATAAAACACATTCTGGGACAAAGAGAATTTGCTGTGATATAGTTGTGCTTGGGTCATGATTAGAGTGCTGTAGACCAGTTTAAATGAAAAGCCATAAATTTTAATTTTATCTCATTTTGTGCATCTAGAGTCAAGCATTATCTAATCAGGTATTGGTTAGCTAAAGTACAAATCGAACAGGGGGTCACCGGACAAGGGGAAAGGTCGAGCTTTTTTGCAGTTTGTCACTGAGGTTTTAGTATTTGCCGGCAGCCCGAATATCTGAGGGGGTCGGGAGGCTGTTGCTCAGTGGTTGTTTGAAAAGGGAAAATTGACTGCTTCTTAATCAACAAAGAAAACAAGCTTTTAAGGGATGGCAGTAATTTTTTTTTAAACAAAAGCAAGGGAACACAAATTTAGTGATTTCATCATGGTTCATGCCCTTCTATGAAAAACAACTGGGAGAGTATTTCAAAGAAAGCCTTTGAATAGGTCACCCAAGCACATGTACCTATCTTGAACTGGCATTTTCTGGTGTACGTCGAATATTCAAATTCAGGCCTTTACTGCTACAGCAAAGTCAAAGTCTCATTCACAGGGACAATTTCTTCACAGCTCTTTTTATCCTAAACTTTTATTTCTTTTCTAGGAAGGCAAAACCAAGAGCAATAAACTCTAATAAATCACGCTTGTCACAGAAGTAAAAAATATTTTAGAGCTTTATAAAGCAGCATATAATCTGTTTATAGAGCAGAGTATATTTTCCTGTCATGGCAGTGAGGCTGAAAAACATCTCCGATTCAGTAGAGTGTGCTTGAACTGATGCTGTTACTTCTGAATGGAAGTTAGGAGGGCATTTGGCTATTTGTTTACTTCTCCTCTAACGTTTTCGATATGAGTCTTTGGGGAAAACTGCACAGCTTCCTAAAAATTGTTCTGGAGTACAGGCTCCCAGCTGTTTTACAGGGAGTTGAATCGTTGCAATTTTAGGTTTCAACTCTGCACTTTTTGGCTTTCTTTTGGCATTTTTTGCAATTAAAGTTTAGGTTTATTTGAGTTTCTGGGTTCTAGGTATACAATCTATCTTTATGAAAATTAAACAACAAGTTACAAAATGTAAAGGTATAGGCTTTTAGAGTCAGAATGTAACGTATATGCTTCCAAATCTGGGTTGTAGGATCTGAACTGGTGGCTTGGTTTTCTTGCTCTTCGTATCCAAAAACTGCCACTGTAATCAATGGGCGTTACCAGCTGATTCCTCTCTGTGTAATAGATGTTATCCCCTGTTTGTGAGTCCTCCTTTGGAAAACCTTTGTCAAATTTTGAAAGCAACATCTGTCTCTTTCTATGAAAACAGAACAAAAAGCATCTTCTAAATAACTGCACATGGGATTCACACATCTTAAAACTTGAGTTAAGCTATTCTTAATAAACAATGACAGTGCTGAGGGAAATAACTCCCTTGTTGTAGTCAGTGAAATCACAGTGGGAGAGAGCAGTAGATTATGTCTTTTTCAAAAAGGAAAAATAAAAGGAACAAAGGCTTAATCGTTTCTGAATATTTTTCTTTGGGATATGGAGTTTGTTCTAGTGTTAAATAGAAAACAACTTAATTTTCTGCTGTTGTCTGACACTTTCACACTGCACTGACTTTTACAGACCAAATCTTGACCTTTCCTTGAATTATTTTTAAGAACATTAAGATGCAAAGCAACTCCACACTCAAGCAGGTGGTTGGTAAGTGGGGGAGTATAATGCAGATTCCTTGCCTAGATTTTCTCGTTGTGTATGTATTTCATGTCTACATGCAGCACAGGGGCTCAGGAACCTTTGCAAAATCATGATTGAGGAAAGGCAGAATGTGGGTTATTCTCTTCTTTGGAACTAAAGAGGAATAATTTATTTTATAGGGGGAGGGGATGCTTTTTGATCAATACAAGACCCAACCGAGTTTTGCAGATAGCATGTTCAACCCTAGCATCATCTGCTTCTGGCAGCTGCAGGTTGGGGTGACATCCCTACCTTTTCTTCAGTACATAGGTGATGTTTTAGCCCATTTGGAGCTTGGCTTTGCAAGGCGTAGAGCACTCTGGCTGACATCCAATAAAGCACTTAGGCATGGCCTTATCATCAACAGGATTACCCAGGTGTTTGAGTTAAGCATGTGCTTAGCTGCTGCGTTAAGCTCTCTGTTAGGAACATAGTGTTCAGTGTCACATAGGACGGAGTTAATACCGTATAGCTTGCGTGGGGTGAGTATGCATGAGGGTGCTTAAGACAGCCCCTTGAAAGTTGCGTACAGAAAAGATACTACTTACAGCTCTGCTAATGTTACCAGTCTGAATTCTTCTGTTGTTTGCATCTGTCTTGTGGTGTGGCTGGGACTAAGTCAGATGCCATGGCAGCACTAGAAGTCCTGCAGCAAGGTAGACAGATGCTTTGTGAGCAAAGTGTTGCTCCAAGAGGTGATGTCAGTTGGATGCCCCAGCCAGTTACCTGGCTGTTAACACCAGCTTTCTCCCTGCTCAGAGGGCAGACAGTTTATAATTAGAAATGAGCAAACATCAGGTCCTTGAATAGCAAGATATGAGCAGGTGGACTTGTCATTCAGTTTGAATTAAATATATTGACAGCAAAGGGGAGCTTGTGGTCCTTTGGGTTGTTTCATGTGGATGGAAGGAGGTTAGGACATGGGGACAACCCAGAGTAGTCCGCTGTCATCTTTCTCTACTGTTTCTTACTCCCACTCTTCAGTTTTCCTCATTCTTTGATTAACGTGATTAAGCAGAGTCTCACATCGTGAGATTGGTGGGATTTGATGCTCTGGTTTTTTGTACAAAGACCATAACCTTTCCTGGCTCAGGCATGGTTGCTGCTGCTCACTGGAAGGGGAGCATGAACAAGATCTGCAAAACTCCCTCTTTGGCTCTCCAATGGAGCTATTCTCAGAAAACATGCAAAACTGTATAGCACAAGTGGCTGAGAGGCTGTAGTGGCTGCCAGAAGGGAGGTGCCACTTGCATCTGTCCTGAACCAGCTCTGGCACCAGGGATGCTGCTCATGGGGCTGAGTTGCTGAGCCAACCCAGAGCCAACCTGGCAACAGCATCAGGACGAGTTTTTTGGCCTGTGCAGGAGCTGAGGGGGTGCTGGTGTGGCATGGCTGTGAAATCTCGGATAAAACCTTTGTCTCAATTAAACCTGAAATTGTTTGTGTAGAATTGACTATTTCTCCATCCATGGAGGATGCTTTGCCATGTCCTTGACCCTGGGGGCAGAAAATTCCCCATTTCATAGCACAATCTAAAGCCACAGAAACATCTCTGTAGGTCTGTGTATGTATTCCCCACAAAGCTACCGAGGTTTTAATTTAATCAGGAGGAGCATTAACTCCTGAGGGAAGCAGAGTGAAACCATAAGGGTCAAGTGGACTTAGAAGTAGGAAGGGGGGAAGGAAGTTTTGTCACCATCCTCAGAGCAGAACTGTGGCAAGTTTTCAGGAATTTGTATTCCTGTTCAAAATAAGGTAGTTATTATTTACTCAAATGTGACCTGAGCAGATTTTGAGTTCAGTAGCACTTTGTCCAAGCAGGTAATAAACTGGGAGAAAAGTTGACATTGGAGTAGATTTCTGAGATTATAAAATACAAAGAAAAATAATTGTGAGAGATGCCAGATGTCCCTTTAAAACACAAAAACTGTAAATTGAATTTAGCCATTAAGAAAGACAACATCAGAAAGAAAAATATAAAAGAACTGAAGAGAATAATAATTGCATCTAATAGAACTGACAAACAATCATAATTCTTCCCATTAAATAAATATGTTATAAAGAATTTATTATGAAATGCCACATTATGCAAGCCAGGATTCAAAGATGAGTTCTTTGCATTAAGTACAGTAGATGCCATTAAGGAAAACAGTCAATATGTCACTAAGCCATGGCCTGTAAAATTAAATTGATTTGGTAAATGTAAGTAAGATAGATCTGTTTGCTTTCATCATCAATTTTGAGTGGGTGAACAGGTGATGTCACCAACCTGGGAGCGATAAAGATGCAGGACCATCTGGAAAGCTTTGTGATGGATGGGCAACTGCTTTTGGATAGTGACAGTGCTGTGGTACTTTGTCACTTGGGATGCAGTACTTAATAACTTTTCAATACCATCATAATAAATTTCACTGCCTTATTAATATAGAAATGGTGAGTTATTACTGTGATGGCTATTGTAAATAACAAGAGATGCAGCTGTCAAAAGCTGATTGTTTGGGCATGTTTCTTTAAGCAACACAGTTGACTTGGGATAATCAACGTATGTCTATACCAGCAGAGTTTATTGCTCTTGTCAAAAGAAAAAGCTGCATTATTCAAAAATTATATGAAGTCCATAATAAACAAGTTTAATATATTATCAGACTTTTCCTATAAGTTTCCTAACACAGGACAATAAATCACTTTTAATAATGCCTTTCCATGTACAATAATATCCTTATGCTGTAATAATGTCCTTTCCTAACTATTCACCAAACACAGAACTTCTGAAAAAACAGAAAGGTATCTCTCACTCATCAGAACACTTACAAAATTAAATCTCCCTATTTCATTAAAAGGTTACTTTTGATATAAAGCTGATGGGCTCTAGCTGTGTCTTTAATTTTAATTGAACAGATGTAGTTAAAAGTAATCTATGACAAAGAAATACAGACAAAATTATAACCATGTGTCCCTAAATACTGGCAGGAAAGAGCATCTGTGGATGTTTTATGAAAGCCCAGGGCTGCTCCGTGACATTGCTGGTAATGTCATTGGTCTGAGGACTGGAGAGAAACAAAATGCATAGATAGTTGTTAGCAGAAGATGAATTACCAGATCAATCATTTAGCACCATTCAGAGTATTATACTATTGTTCCCTGGGAAGATAATTAAATCAATGATGTCTTTCTTATTTGTGTAGAGAGGCACAAACTCGTAAAGAATATCCAAAGCTCCTCAAATATATTATTTCTGGATTATTTTTTTTTAAACCCTACTGACTTTGCCTTTCAGACTCTAGCTTTGTCTCTCTTTTCAATTAAATGTCTCTCCACCATTTCTATGACTGCTGAAAAGAGAGCCAGCAGTCTATTAACAGGCAATAAAGTTCAGGAAGCCTAAGACTAGTTTCTTGGGTCAGAGGTGAAAATTGCATACTAAATGAAACAAAGGTGTGTCTTGATGGCTCAACAAGCAGTGGAGAGACAAGCGTACATGTGGGCAGGAGGAGATGGTCATCATTAAACAGAAGCAAATGAAGACAGGGGTTGGTGTATGGCAAAATGCTTATTAACCCAAATGAACACATGCACTTCAGAGGATGTAGCACTGAGGTTTGGCATTTAAACCGCTGCATGATTTAATAGTACCATTGAAAATCTGGTCATTTGGTCTAATGAAGACATCACTAGGCTTTAAAAACAAAACAAAAGCCCCAAATCCTGCTTGCTAGAGCCTGCAGGTTGGGGTGTGTTTATCAGAATGGTGCAAAAATATACTTATCTGGAAGTAAAGAATAGAAAACAATAACTTGTTAATAGGGTATTTTGACCCCAGAGAGTATTAATATGGCTTTTTATTGACGTGACAGCCCTCGTATTTCCTGGCTGAACAGTAGGTGGCACACGCAGGAGTGAGGCCATAGGTTGTCATAATCCAGCCCGATTTTGTATAATCACATTAACTTTGGCACATACAATAAGCATTAATTTGGAAAAAAATAGAAATGTTAAGTAGCCTTTCCTTTTAAAATCGAGTCCTAGCATTTAGTGTGCAAAGATGTAAAAGATCCCACAAAAGGCATAACATTTCATCGGGTGAAGCCTATGGCGTAAAGGGGCTCTTGTGTATAGTGGGTTTCCCAAAGTGTTGTTCTTAGTCTTAACTTGATGAAGTGTATTGGCAACGTGCACAGAGCCGGGTTTTTACATGCTGCCTCAGAGACCTGGTGCGTAGCTGTTCGGGATTTCTGAGAATAATTTTCAGTGCCTTACTATCTTCTCAAAATGACCTCGAGTGGTAAATTGGCTTTCAGAAATGTAGCTATAACTATATGGGTATTTTGTTAAAAAATTAAATCTGAATATTCATGTTTTCTGAGAGATTTGTGGTCATGGTATTTCTGTTGCTTACAGCAGCAGGTATTTCAAAACCATGTTGATTTTGTGCAAAAATTTAAGTCTCTCTGAGATGGAAAAATGGCAGTTTGGGTATGGGAAAGTATCAGCATTACTGCATTTACAGAAAATATTCTTTAAAGCCAAAATCTAAGCAATCATCTAGCGATAACCTCTGCATAAGCCAAAAATCTGCATGCGAATGTGGAAAAAGTGACTTTTCTTGCTAGTGTTAATGTGGCATCTACCTGTTTGGAATACCTACGTGTGTAGGCATCTAAATGACCAGTTAACAAGGAGGAGAGAAACCAGTTTTTCTATCTCTAATGCTAAAACCAGAAATGAACCTGCCAAACCCTCTGTGCCTGCAGAGGAAGATGGTGTCGATGCCCAGAGAGAGCAGGTGTGTGCCGCAGTGCCGTGCCCATGGCCTTTGAAATAGGCCTTCTGTTCTGCACAGAAGACAGTATCTTTGTTTCCCCTCAGTTAAGACTATGTAAGGAGGCCTTTTTTTCTTATTTATTTGAAGATCTGTGGTCTCAAAATGAATTTTTTTGATCCCTTGACCCCTGGCAGTGCACTTCTCTTTTCTTCCTTCATCACAGTTTTCTTTCCCCTCCCATAGCCAGGGCTACTGTCCTCCATGCCATCCCAAAACCTCACGAGTCAGCTAAGATCCTATTCAGCCTCTTGAAAAACCCTGTAATTTCCTTCTCTTTGGCCCTTTCCAAATCTTTTGCAAGTCTCGTCCATCTCTGGCCATCATCTTCCTTTATTTTTTCAGCAGGCCACTACCATAATGTTCATCTTTGCCTCTGGCATTGCCTGTGTACACAGTTTGCTAACCCGGCTTATTTGCCTTTTAGTGTCTACATATATTTTAGTTTTCCACTGCATCCTTTCCCGTCTCTGCTCTTCTCATGTCAACATTTCAGTGTCCCTCAGTCCACCTAGGCTGGGTGCTCCACTGCTCCGGGGGACACAGGCTGCCTGTATCTTCCCACAAACTCTTCTCTCTGCTTGAAATATCACCGCTTTCACCCTTGGCAAAGCGGCTTAATCCCTACCAATATGAGGCCCCGCTATTTCCTTTCAAAAGTTGATTTTTTCAAATTATCTCCCAAATTTGATGGCTGGCATTGTTGTGAAAAAGGCAACATTTCAACTTCTGTGCTCAAAGCCTGTTCCCTCCCACCCATGCAAGCGAAGCTGAATAAAATGTGTTTTAGGCAGAAATAATGATGCCTTGTTTCCACACTAGTTTAAATAATTATTTGAAAATTACGACTTTAACAGAAGCTGCTGTGTGTGTAAAGAAACCCTCCTGGTAGGGATTCAGCTCTGTAAGTGTGGCTTGTTTGGCATTTGCATTCAAATACTTTTGTGCTTCTGGAGCGTTTTTTAAGACTTGACTATCTGCTGCCACCACCCATGACAACAATGCACAAGTAGAAGATGAAAATTCTGGTTTTCAGCCCCAGCATTCCTGAATAAAATTTAGCTGATTGCAACAGTATCATTTTGGGTGTGATTTTTAGTGGGTTTGACTTTGAATGGGTTTAGAAAAGGTGCTTGAGCGGCTTTTGTCCCCATGCTAATGCCCCCGCAGCAGTGGGAGTCAGGAGGAGTGAAATGATGACCTGAAATAGCAGACTGCTCCAAACAGAGCTGGATTAATGTGAAATGGGGCCCTCTCCCCATCCAGCCAGGAAGCCTTCAGCCAGCCTGGGGGCACCCGTGCCATACCCCATCCCGCATCCCTTCGCAAGCCCTCCCCATCAGACCCACAGCCCCTGAGCCCCTGCTCCTCGTGCAGCAAAGAAACTCCCCAAAGTGGGTGTCCAGCAGCCCTGGCAGGGTGATGAGCTGTGTGCCATGCCAAACATGAAACGGCGGAGGGATCAGAACCCAATTTGCCCATATTTTGATGGGTTTTGTACAATTTTTTATATGCGACGGATGCGTTTGATGTGTTTGGAAAATTCGGCAGCAGTGTTCCTCCTGTGATATTGCCAGGCTTGCTCTGTAACACTGAAGAAGAAGAGAAAAAAAAAAGCCTTAGTGTTGGGAATTATAAATAATTTGATGCAACAGGTTTAAGTTACCATTTTTGTGGTGAAAAGAAAAGCTTAGCATGATCCAGATTTTCCTTGGTTTCCTCCCATTCTGCTGAGAAGCAGAGGTATTCACATTTCTTTGTCTAACAGTTTTATAATGTCTTAAGAGATTAACAGTGAGCATGAATGAGGGGCTGAGGATTAGACGACAAAAAGCCCAGGCCGTCCACTACCTTGTTTGCACATTTTACATTTTTCAGCATTGCCGAGTGAGTATAGAAACTAAGGAAAGATAATAAGGACCAGAGTCCCAAAAGTGTTTAGTGATTCAAAAAAATTCAGATGCCATGTCAGAACTGACAGAATGATGGAGCATTATGTGGCAGGACCCACTTTTTTGTCTTAGGGTAAGCTCTCGCCCTGAGTGAATGCAGATGTTATCGTAGGATCCCAGACAGACAGTCAGTGAAATGTGACAAGCTGTCAGCAAAGTTACACTATGTTGAGTTTGCTAAAATATCCCAAAGCTTTGTACATGGCTTTTATTTATTATTTATTTATTTATTATACATAGAAAAGTTGGCACAATCAATCTGAAAAAAAGGAGGGAAGAAGAAAAAAACCAAAAAAAGCAATGGTTACAGTAACCTTTCCGGTCAGAAATCCTTTGAATGGTTCAGACGTGGCTGTAAAAGTTTTTTTTAAGAGTAGAGGAGAATTATCATCTGAAATATTTGGAAGGTTCTGTTGGTGTTGGTAAAATTTCTGAAAGCAAAGCACATGCATGGTAAGGCTGTTAACCACATGTCATACTGTGTCAGTCATTCCCTGAATGATTTGGGTATTTACCCCTGTGAAATGCTTAGTCAAACCAGTAACAGCAGCCAGCAGAAGTGAATCCTACCAGTACTCAGCTTGGCTTTCTCTTTAGTGGGGCATCAGCTTCAAAATACAGGGTTTATAAGCAACTGTAATTCCTTTACACTTTTTTTTTTTTTTTAACCTCAGAAATAGAAACAACCTGGTAAAATGGTAAACTGAATGGCAAAAAGGATGTAAAGTGAACTGATCAAAACGTGTTCGGGAAAATAAAAATATACATCAGGGCAAATTGATGTAAATGATCTGAATTCAGACACCCTGAAGTAATAATGAGGCTCAGAAAATTACTTTTGTTTTGAAATTTGGGTCTACAAGGGATGTTTGATTTGTAGATATTGTAACAAGATATAAGCTTTTTCAATTTTGAGTAGAAACCGAAGGGCCCCATTCTGCATAATCCTAAATACTTAACTCTCAAGGAATCTGCAGGGAAGTGTTGTTATTTATATGCCAACACACTCCCAGGACTGTGCTCAGTATTTTCTTGTTTTAATACTTCATTATGTAGAAAATATAAATATATACTGGCAAACTTGACTATTTTTACACATGCAACTGATTTTCACCTTTGAATTAAGACTGCATCAGATTCAAGCTTTTACATAATTAGAGGACGGGGGGCCTGAAATACTGATGTTTTCAATTTCTTTCACAGATTTATTTTAAAGGTATATTTCATTATACAGGCAAGTAGATTTTGATTTGAAAATGCTAAAGTAAATTGCATATCTGCTTTGTAAGTAATTATATATATCATTCACAGGAACCCCTTTAATAGTCTGTATTCTTGTCTTATTACTGTTAGCTTAAGCCTAAATTTAACGAGAAGGCTGTTTATAGTGGCACAAACTAATATATTTTGCTAGAATACAAGTTGCAGTATGTTCATTCTCTTCAAAGCAGAGCGGAATAATGCACGTGATTTATAATCAGTTTAAGTCTCCTTTTGAATGAGATGATCTTTCATTATTTGTTTCCATATACTGAAAATATTAATTTACTTCTAGAAGCAGGGGAGAAAGGGAAACAGAGCCAGCCACAATTTAGTGTAATTTGTGTTACGGCAAAATGTGTTACCAGACAACACAATAACCTTCCTTGATTTGGAAAAATGGGATGCAAAGACGCTTAAAAGATAACAATCTCGTGCAGTGTTTTTTTCAAAAAACCTGAAGTAAACAATCCAACTAAATTACGCATATGGAGGAAATGATTGAGAATATGTTTAGCTGGTAATCGCACTCATGCCGAAGTTTTAAATTTCATCTGTCTGCTCAGATCTATTGTGATCCATTAAGTGGCTTCCTTTTTTTCCGACAAATTGAATGCTGCAACTGCAAGGAGCTCTTTTGTTCTTTTAATTCAGTCAGCATGGAAATGATTTTCTCATTTCAGGCCCTTTTCTGTCCTCTCTTCATTGTGTCAATAAAATAGAGTTGTGCAGAGCTGCTCTAATCAGCTTAGAGTGCTAATTCATTGCATGGGATGCTATCTGGGTCTGGCTACAGGTGGGCACTATAAGGGGTCAGTCTCCAGGGGAGTCTAATTGTGTCTCTCTTGGGTCTTGTTTGCAGAATAACTGAAATCTCAAACTCTGGCTTAAGAAAGGAAGGGAAAACGCAGAGACGTAGGCATATAGGAGCATGCACCGTCTCTAGATGTACCTGCTCGGTCTTTTAGTTGCTTCTATTTTGACACTGTTTGGGGAACGAAATGCTTTAGTTCAGTGGCATAAGATTATTAAGGCACGTTGTAGATCAATTTAAAAATGTAAATAAGAATGTGGTCATTTTGAGATATAGGTGTGCAAGAGGGAAACTGATGCTGTGGTGCTGGTGAGGGTTTTAGGGGAGGTTTGCCTTTAAATGTTAAAGGCTTTTAAAAGACTGATGAAAAACAAGAAAATGTATTATTTGGATAACAAATCCTCTCTGCACATGCCAGTGGTGGTCTTTAGCAAGCTTTTTGCCAGGGCACCAAGGTACACTGAGCGCAAGGCAGCCTGTCCAGCGCTAAGGAGCCTAGGAAATCCCAGGCAAGTGAGGCAGGGAGCCGGGCTCCCCCGTCCCACCCCAGTGCCTAAAGCCCATGGCAGCCCCTTCTTCTGGTGTGGAGGGGCTGTGCTAACGGCAGGAGGTGATGCTTTCTGCTGGGCGCTTCGGGTCCTGTACTGGGTTATCTCAGAGAGCTGCTAGGGAAAGGTCAAGAGAGGACTAGTGCAGGGGGAATGGAAATCTCAGGTTTATCTTCTGCCCCAATATCGCACAGTTTGGCATCAGAAGTCTCCCTGATGCAAGACAAGCATGCTGCAGGCTTTGTTGTTTTGGTTTGGGTTTTAGTTGGTTTTTTTGTTTATTTGTTTGGGGTTTTTTTCCTGTTTTGTTTGTTTGCTTGTTTGTTTTTAAATAGATGAACTTATGTTTGCCACCGATCACAAACAAACTGAGAAAAGGGGTGCTGGTGGGGAGAGGGGGTTAGGTGACTGCTGGTGATGTCTCCTGTCACCTTGTCGCAGGGTGGGAGGCGTGGGAGCATCTGCCCTGGGATGTGTCCTTGCCTCTGCCAGCCTTGCACCCTTGGGGCGGTCCCTGGCACCTTTTCCATTAGGGACTGAGCAGAAAGAGCCCAGATTTCCAAGACAGATGTGATAGACACTGCTAAATCACTTCCTGATGTCGTGCCAGCAACCCCAGCGATGTTACAGCACGCACAAGTCTGCTCCTAGCACTTGCTGTGCAAGCCAACAGAGATGGGCATAGACAAAATAGTAATTATGGATCTCCTACCAGAAATTTCTCAGCGCTTTGAAGATGGCAGAGAAGCCCTGGCACTCCTCCTCGCCAGGGAGGAAGGGCATAGCTTGTTGCAGAACAGGCAGAAAGAAAAATGCAGTAGAAGTGGTAAACACAACTGTGCAAATCATACATTTCCTTAACAGTGTAGCAAAAGGTAAAAGAAGCTTTATTTGGACAACTTTTTTTTTTTAAATTAACACGAATTCTCACAGAATGCATTTCCTGTGCTCACAATTGCTTGTGCAAAAATTGGGCACTTTGGAGTTACTTTTAAAATCTCATACCTGAGAAAAATTATTGGGTCCCTCCCAGCCTCTTTTACCCCTGTGACTGAGGTTCTCACTTGCTTATGTGTAAGAAAAGCAGAGAGGGGATGGCTGTGGCATGTACCCGGGGCAGGGGCAGCCACTCTCCTGGATGGAGCACAGGGAGTTTGGGGAATGGGCATGTGACACAGTCTCCCAAAAGCTGGTGCCTTTTCTGCGGAGAAGCCAGTGCAGGCTGCAGAAGGGATTTCAAGGCAACGTGAGCTCGGCAGGACATCAAAGCCTTGTCCTTAGCTACTTCCACAACTGCAGTTTTCCATCACTCCAAAGTGAACCTGATTGAATTTGGGCAGGACTGTTCCCCATGGGTGGATTTTCTACAGGAGCGATAAGCTGTCAGTCTATTGTGGTTTTGTGGCAGAGCTGCCACCATGAAAATTAATTAACATACCTGAAGACACCCTGAGCAGGAAATCATAGTGCTGCTCTGTGATTCAGGGGTGAATAGGATCTCTCTATTATCAAAAACTCCATCAGGGAAGAGGAAATTAAGTTCCTAATTAGACAGTGTCCAAAGGAAGAAGTGAGGCATTGAAGAGATGAAGAAAATTGAGAGGTAGCTGATGCACGTATCAGGCTAATGATAGAAAAGGAAATAGTAGAGCTTGAAAGGTCACTGACCTTATTAGGCTAGGAGAAAAGTAGTAGATCTTCAAAAGCTTTCACCTATGATAGGTTGACAATGTGTGAAGTTCTCTAGATGGTCAGAGAGGAAAGACAGCCCAGAAAGAGCATGGGAACAAATTAGGTAGATTACAGTGAACTGCATCAATGCAGCATGAAAAGCGTGTTTAGAAAAGAGAGGAATTCAGAGTAGAAATAGCCAGAGATGTTTCATTATTTGACAAGGTCTCTTTTCAGTACGAGTACAGGTTTTTCTTTCCCACTTGGTAATCTTTTTTTTTTTTTCTAATATCAATTAAGCTCAATAATGATCCCTCACTGGGTATAACATTTCCCTAGTGAAGTATTTGCTTTCTGCTGAACTGAAATATTTCGGTGGTAGCCAATTCTGAATTTTAATTTCAGTGAGATGAAGATAGCACTGCTTAATAAAAGCTTCAACGTTGCTTTCTGAATATAAGAAACATGTTCTACATCACTTAGTGAAAGCATTGGAGCTCCCTTAGTGGCAAGAGACTTTTACCTTGGAATACCAAACCTGGCCAGCTGCAAGAGTTTTAAAGGCTGTTATAGGTTATTTTCTCAGTAGGTAAAATCTTCCTGGCTCTTTAAATGAGATATTACAAGAAACAAGTCTATAGCAAGTCAAATGAAATACCCCTGCAGCCTGCCTCCTCCCAGCCTCTCTTCCTGCAGCAGTTTTGTGCTGTACATAGGTGATTTCTCAGAGCCAGCAAGGCCTGATTAAAATCTTCCCTGCTGGTTCATGTACAAGCATGGGTTTGAGTTTTAGAGGTAGGGTTGCTTCTCTCTCTTTCTGGTAAATGCTCAAGTTTTCTTGTTCTGACTGTTGATAGGAAAGGGGGAGAAGGAATGCAAAGAAGAAAGAGGAAATTAAAAATCCAGCACAGCGTATTTTTCATGCAACAGAAGCAATCCATTTACAATGTAACATAACAGCAGTTTTTCAATCAAAATAAATGAGGACAAATTCTCTGCTGGTAAAAAATGGATGTAGCACCATGACTTTCCTTTACCATAAGCAGAGTACAATCCATTCCAACAGTACCGTTATAAACCATATGTGAAGACAGACCGGGAAAAAGCCAAAGTTTTTTCTTTTGTTATAAGAAAGTGAAATGGTGGTTTTTTGTTGTTTGGTTTGTTTTTTTTTTGTGTGTGCTGGTTTTTTTTTTTTTTTTAATGCTATGGATAAAAAAGTAAATACTGTTGTATTCTGAAATTAAAAAACCCTCTGTGGACAAATGCTACTATGTGGTATTTGACAAATAAGGCAAAAGGTGCTTCCAGATTCTACCTTGAAGAGTTAATGCTTCCTCATCATCAGAAGAAAAATCAAACATGGTACACTTCACATCTTTTTCTGGTGCTTGTGATCCT
Organism: Falco cherrug; assembly: GCF_023634085.1. NCBI lineage: Eukaryota > Metazoa > Chordata > Aves > Falconiformes > Falconidae > Falco > Falco cherrug. The sequence continues at coordinate 28,737,300 of NC_073707.1, forward strand.
GCCCTGAAGCAGAACCACTTTGTAGGACTCCAGCCTGGAGGCCAGAAGTGCTGCTGAACCCGTTGAGCAGAGGTGCGGTGCATGCCTCCATCCCTAGGAGGGCTCTGCAGAAAGGCGTTATGGGTCCTAAAGTTCCTGGAGATGGAGAAGGGCTGCCACCCCCGATTAGATGTGGTTTGTAATAGTATCGTCCTGTTTTCACTCACCACAGTAGAACATTTCTACTAGGCTAACAAGGCATAGGGTAATGAGAAACATGCCAAGTTTAAGGGAAAGACGAGTCGAACCTACATACAGGAAACAAATGTGATCAATTACCCCAAGTGTAGAGCTCACAGATACCTTATCTTAAGGCTCCTTAAAGTAAGAACTTGATTGTTTCCAAATGCGTCTAAGGAGCTAGTGATAGAAACACATTAATACGAGAGACGTGAAATTTTATTACCTCCAAAAATTGTCATTATTACTTGCTTCTAAAGACATGGAAGAATCAACACAACTGTCTAACACATGATCATAGCAATAAATCTACGGCTACCTATGCATGTGCGGGCTGTACATGTAGAAGCAGAGTTTTAACATTATATTATCACAGTCATCTAAGTAATATTTCAAAAAGCCACCGGTATTTATCACAAAAAAATTTCCTCTCTTGCAGTTTATTTTATTCATTTTTTTTCATTAGCACTGGACCTTTTTCTTTTCTTCAAATATTTTAAAGAAGCTCAGCTGGTGATTATTCTCACTGTAGGTGTTAAACCTTCTGTAGACTGTTACTGAACTTAGATTGACACTGGAAATGGGGATCGTTAGCTGAAATTTCTGACAAATGGTGCATTTTCTGAAGACACTTTAGGAGCAGGGAGAAATGTGTAATGGCCAGCTCATACTAAGGTATGGATTTGACCTAAAGTTACGTGACTCTCTGCTAGTTTTTTAATGTAAATCTGGCTTGTTTAGGACAGGATTATATTCTTTTTCATGAAATTGCTACTGTCTATAGGAACATCGCCCATGAATGAATGTGTGGGAGACAGAAAGTCAGTGTGGGCAATCTAACACACTCTTCCTGTGCATGCAAGTTGTATGTGAGATCTGATGGAGGTATACGACCGCAAAACTTGGAATTGCATTAGACCAGTTGTTCGAGATGAGCGTGGTGCTGCTTATACCTTGTGGGTGGACTTACACTTGCTGAGACTATGACTGTGGAGCAAGGCAGAGTGTTGCCACTGGTTTTAACAGCAGTAACACCAGCACCTGGTGTTCCTACACATGATAGTATTCCATAGGAAAGCAATTTAAAAGTTAGGCACTCAGGGTTGATGTATTGGTAGGAGGAATCAAAATACAATGTTGGTGTTTTTTGTCAGTAAAGAGTCCAGACTGAATTTCCAAAGAGTCTGTTCACTTTGTAAATCTGCACCGGATCCACCTTTGCATAATGCAGACTGAAATGAGGGCTAGAACATCTCAGTTTTGCTAGACATCTCTTGACATCGGTGTTGCTGTATGAAGGGGGTTATTGCTTTGTCCTGCAGGGGCAGGATTGTTTCCATTAAAATGTGTTTGCTTCTCTCCTGAGATAACAAGTTCAGCAGCATCTTTAACACACTATTCTATTTAGCATCGTTGTTTTGTGTCTGAGATAAAAATTAAATTGTTCTAACATACATGCATGTTTACTAATTCCAAAAGAATGAGGTGTTTATTACAAATGATCATTTAAACTCTTCAGACATGCTTGTTATAGTGATGCATGGGGTGGTCATTTCAAAGGACAATGCTAAAATGTTAAAAAAAAAAAAGTTTCAGGCATTTTCAGCTGGAATTATATTCAATACCGACCTGTTACGGTTTATTAAAGTTCTGCATTTTAGCCTGGAGACATTTGCCGGTGCAAAAGTAATGGCTGCTTTAACATTCGTGTACAAAAGTGGAATTTAAGAGATTAACTTGCATTTGACCTACTTCAGCTCTCCTGGTACTGAGGGGTGCAGAGGCACAGAATTAATTTCTCTCAATTTGTGGCTCTCAGGGGTGCTGCTAAAGTTTGAGAGTGCTTGAATTTTAAGAGTCTCCTGGTGTGCTGAGAAGGTTTTGTTACTGCATGGAGTTCTGTTAGCGGCAGGGACTGAAGTGCCAGTTTTATCTATTTGATTAATAGCCTGATTGAGTTCTAGTGTATCTTTGAAAGAAAAAAACATATTTTCTCTCCCACTCGAACAGCATTTTTTCCCACATACGCCGATTCTTCTATCTCACCCAGTAACAGCAACTTGAAACAGCCAATGGACTGAGAAGTGTCTGCTGGGTGTAACTTCTAGTCTGCAGCTCTCAAGCTGAGATCAGCTTTACATACAGATCTGTCTTACCTCCACAGTAATCTGGGATTTACCCAGGATCTACTGTATGTTTGTTGTGTGTGATATTAATGGGCTGCTCCTAACAGGATATAAGTCAGGGTAGTATTGTTTGGACTGATGTGATTTTAAAAGCTAGCAAATGACTGTGCAATTATTACTCCAGTGCTGTGTCTTTACTACAGTACTAATGCATCTAAAGAGATTTTTGGCAAAGCAATTTATACACTTGTGAAATTGGCTGTAACTACTGAATGTGCAACACTTCCTTCTCTCACCGAGTTTAAAAGGTCTGTTTTAGTTCCTTATCAATATGCTTCAGCCCTCCTTTTCCTTTTAAAATAACTGCTGTTCAGTGGAAGATTTCTTTGTGCAGAATCAGGACTGACATGACGTGATTTATTCCCAGCTCACTGCAGTTTATCAAGGAAATAAACAGAGGAAGCAATAATGCATGTAGGTACCTTCCTGTGTCAAATATGCATGTTGGGGAATAAGATGATAAAGACAAAAGATTTCTAAAGTCTTCTGAATAAATTTTTTCTTGATTTATCACATTGTCACATAGGTATACTGACATTGAGTATTTATCGTTTCTCGAAATTTTAAAGTAAAAGCAACTTCTGCTTCTCTGAGATCTCCAGCTAAATCATAGCACAGCAGAGTCTGGAGGCTGCATGTTTGTACGTTACTGTTTATCAACAAGCACAACATTAAGCGTCTTCTGCCTAACAGAAAAACGCATATTAACCACAGCAAAACAAAACATGTATCTTTGTATTTCATAACATACATGAAGAAACCAGCAATAGTACCAGGATCCATGTAAACATGTGCAGTGCACTTCTACAGGAATGCAATTGAATTGTGTAATTTTTACCTATCAATTTAATAGAGACTAATTGTGCTGAGAATCTTTTCTGGAAGTTCACAAAGCCTTTGCCAGGTTTTGTTGTCGGATCCAACTTCCAAAAACCCGTGATTACAGGAAAACATAGCTTGTCTTTGGATCTGTGATCTATCAACTATCTAGCTGCTTATTTTCAGCAAGTCTGGACTGACCAGTGCTTTTACCTTAAGGAAGTGGCTGATCTTTTTATTTCAGGTTAAGGAAATTAAGATAGATTGTTAAAATAGGGAGGTTTTATACACAGAGCTCTTCCACAGGGCTTCCTGTAACGGGATGCACACAGACATAGCTCAATGGAGTTGTTTTTGGCATGTAACTGCTGTTAGAAGTCATGAAGGATTTTCCTGGTTTTTAGGGGGAAAAAAAGTAGAATCATTGACTGTTTTGAAGATTCACTGTTAAAACATAAAACCATATTCCTATGATGAGTTCTTAAAAATGTATCAAGGCCACCCATTTCAACTCTGGAGAGGTATATCTTGCTGTGGTGTGTTTTCTTGATTTTGTGGCAATTTTTAAAGCTCGTATATTAAGGTTTGCTAAAAAAACTTGAAAACTTTTGATTTTATGTTTCTTACTCTTTCATCTGGTGGAAAGCTTCAGTTATTACCATATATGCTCCAGTGAAAAGCAACAACACCGGTACCCGACCCAGTGTACAGAGTTAATGTCCTGCAATCTTTCCCTGCTCCTGAGAGTCAGAGGGAGTTTCCAGCTTCACTTTTCCTAGCAGCTGCCAACGTTGTCAGCACTGATCTGTCAGAAAGGATTTTTCCTGGCAAAACTTTGAAGCTCCTTTCTGACATCCCCAACAAACTAATTGTTGTCTCCTGCCTCCGAGAGCCCTCTGAAGTCCCAACGAGTTAGTGTCTTCTCAAGAGATGAGAAAGGGGACTCACAAAATCAATTTATCAGGCTATTACGCATTGTCATCAGCCAAAACAAAAACCTGCTAAAGACAGGAGAAAAAGAAGAAGAAATGGGTCTCTGAGAAAAGGTTACAGAACATCCATCTTCTCTCCTCTTCCAATTGTTTCCTTTCTTTACCCATTTTCATACCCATTTCCCTCCACTAAAAGACACTTTATGACAAGCATTGTAATCTCTTTAGACCAGGGGGGAACCTCTTCTTTAGGACCAAATCTTTGCAAGGCGTGAGTGACAGCGGGAAGGGGTCCAATTGCCACCGAAGACACTAGGCAATAAATCATCCACCCTGGCATCAAGTGGCTGGACTAGTCCCCACTTCCTGATGGCCACCAGCGCCTGGCGGTGACAAAACAGCTATTGTCAGCGCCCAGCAGCCACATTCCCTCCTTCTCCCTGCCGAGGCTTTAAGTTTACCTAAGGCATAAGAAACACAGATTATGGCATCAGGAAATCAAAAAAAAAAAAAAAGGGAAAGTCTGCTGTGGGTAGGAGAAGGGGTATGTGAGAACGATGCTATTATCGTGTACTTTTCTAAGTCCCAACAATAGTAGCAACTGGAGAAGTACCGTCAGGTTTTTTTATTGGTAATTACTAAAATGCCTTTTGAAACCCTCCCTCCCAGACGGTGATTTTGTTGTTTTGTTTTTAAGACTTTCCATTTCCAGGTGACCCCTGGTGCTGTGGTTACTCTTTAACTGAGGCAAGGCAGTGCTAGGAGGTGTGCACTGTTATAAGCACAACAGCTCTTCACCAAACAGCACAATCTTAAGGAGGAAATACTGGATGGAAAAATAAGTGCTTGTCACCCAGATACAAAGATTGGAGCGTGTTTTGGATTCTTTCAGGCCAAACCCAAATATCTTTGCATTGTCAAGTTATCACACCAAATACCATCATGAGGTTTTTATCATTCACAACTAAGTTGCCATGAAGGAAGCTAAAAAAATGTCAGGTTTGTTCCACCGGGAGGCTTATGCACTGCTATTGCATAAAAGACGTTAATAGATAAGTTGTAATCAGCTTGGAGTTACATATTAACTGATGAATTATGGTAAAGAGGAATAAAAGACTCTAGTGGGATGAGTCTTTAAATCTGAAAGCCCTCAGAAGGTCACCAAAGGATAAGAGTAGCAGAATATTTATCACTGCTGCTTTTTTATCCTTATTGATTTTCCTCTCAGTGTCATTAGGGTGTTTCCTTTAGACAAACGAGCTAAAGAACACTAACCATTTATTAATTATTGTTGATGCTGGGAAAAATGACCTGTTCTCTTCAGAACACCCCTCAACTTAGTGCACTTGCTAAATGCAATGCAAGAGAGGAACTTGACTCTGGAAATTTAAATAATGAATTAGTTAACGTGCCATTGACTCCTCTATTCTGTTGTGCTAAGTGGAAATCTATGTGCATTTGTTTCCCAATGTGCTGCTGTTCTGTACGTCCACTGCCCCGGTTCTCAATTACAAGGACCATTTTGGGGTATGAGAATGCAATGGATATTAAAAAAAATAAATGTCTGGAGCTCCGTAGTCAGTCAGACAAGCCTTTCATTATCATAAGAAATATAGAGATTATATCATCCTTCCAAATATCGACTAGCCTGAGGGTGAATAGTTTTTGTTTGAGTGAGTGAGTAAAACATCATTAGTTTTTTCATGATCACCATGGGAAAAGCTGACAAGTAGATTTTTCTGTTGGCTGGTATATTTTCATGACAATTTTGTAAGGCTATGTTATACGGTTCTGCATATAATGAAACTCCTTTGTAGTTTAGTAACAAGGAAAAATATCATTCCTTTTCTTTTTAACTGTAAATTGATTAGGCTGACTGAACCTAGCAAAAGTAACCAGGACTCTTTGTTTTAACATTTTGAATTATTTAATGAAAAGCCTTTAAGGTCTTTGGATTCACAGTCAAATTGCTACAGAGAGTAAATGAGATGAAGGTTTTTCTAGGCTCCATGACAGTTCTATCCCATTTCATCATCTTAACTAAAAAATAATCCTATCTAACTTGAAATCCACAGCAGCTGTAAGTAGAAAATAAATCCAAACCGCAGCTCAGACTTGTAACCTAACAGCCATCATAAATAATCAGAATCTATTTGAAGGTGGAAGATGGGACATTAGAAGCTATTTACACTACTAGAGTGATGCCATTGATCAGTAACAGCAACCCGTAGATAAGACTCATATGATGTCATGGTTATTTATGATGGGAATTGACAGTAAAGCTACTATAGAACTTTCTTCCCGACAGCTTCATTCATTTCTGTTTGTGATGCATTTTGCTGTTAAAGAAGCAATCAATAGCAAAATTGTGGTGATAAAAGTTATTACTGGTTAAATATATGAAAAATGCGCCTGTGTGCGTATACATATATAATGCCAACTATGAGCACATTAAAAAATTAGGTCAGCAGAATTTATTTAATATTTTTTATTACCAATGTACAGTAAAGCCATTTTATGTTCTTTGATGGTGAGCATGTACTACAGTCCGATTTATTTTCTAATCTCATCAAACTGATTGTGACCGTGAGAAATGCAGTGTTGCAAAGATTTAATGTAACATTAGAGGTTCTCTGCAGTAAGCCTTATGGCTCGCAGTGCGTTGGTGCAGGTCAAAGAAGAGGGGCAAAAAGCACTTTCAGTCCAGTAGCAGACTTGGGAGCCTGCAGAATGTGTCCAGCATTAACGCCTGGCAACCAGCAATTAAGAGGGTTTTGGCAACAAGCAAAGACTACTGAAATAGAGCAGTACCCCTGCACTGGCTCCTGTGTGCGTGCATGCAAATGCCAGTTTTGTGGGCTGTTTAAAAAAAAGTACAAAAAGCGCAAGAAAGCATTCTTACATAAACTCTTGGTGGGAGATAGTAAAGTGAGTGAGATCACGGCCAGCCTCAGAGCAAGAGGTCTTGTTGCTCCCTCTAATACTATGGGTCATCCTCGCAGGGCTGGTGCTTCCCTCCCTGCGTGTGTGAGCAGGCGTGGGGTGGGCACTGGTGAGCGGAGCTGGCTGAGGGGGTGTGGGAGAGGTCTCCCAAAAGTTCAAGGACAGCCCAGCCAGGGCTGGGTGACACCACGCTGCCCACAGTGCCGGTCTTGGCCCAGCCTGCAGAGCATGTGTGGGAATTAAGGTTGTTTCTGTTATTTCTGTGAAAGTGCACATTAATTAATGTTTTGGTTGTTAATTTTGTACAAGCTTTTTTATTAGCTATTTTTTTAATAACTAATTTATACCCAAAATGAATGTTTAAGTCTATTTTTGTAACATAAGATTTGTGAAGAAAAAAAAAAGGTGTTGATCTGGTTGTCTTCATTAAATCAAAAAAAAGTAAACATGATGGATACAGGTGTAGGAACGTAATATGCCCTGCAGTAGTCAGTCAGCTGAAATTATTAACCCCAGACTCTACAGAAACCAGCACCAGAGACTTAAACTAAAACTGATAATACACAGAAATGGTATTAAGTCACACGAATCGCCAAAAATTAAAAAGCAGCATAAGGGGACAGAGAATGACTGAAGTCTTTTTTCTCTGTAGGGTCCACATAGGCCATAAACTGGTTACTAAAAATTATACCTATGTTTTTAGGTCGGCATTAGTCCAATATGATCTGTTCATTAGCAAAATCAGAGTGTTTGGCAGGCTAATACTGACTGCTATTTGTTTCTTAAGTTAATCTTTCTCTACTGGGCAACTGATATACGTGTAGCATCATAATTATCCTAATCTTGGTTAATTTTTGAAATTCTTCAGTAGGTTTATCTGTATTTAATCTTCCATGATATGAATCCTCACCCTCAGAGGAACTGGCTTATCTTTTAAACAATCCAGGCTTTATTTTGTACAGTTCCCCCATATATATGATTGTATGTACGCAGCAGGTCAAGGGCAGTGCTTCCCAAGACCATTGTTGGCCTAGAACAATAAGTATTAGACTTAATTTAAATGGGTCAGAGTTCATTCTCATCCACTGCCCATCTATACGGCAAAACCATCTGGTCAGTCATTTAGTCAAGACAGAAGCAGTCAAAGTCAACGAACTGCTAATGACAAAATTGTATGTTGGACCTGCCTCTAAGTCATGACAAATCAATGTGTGATGTTAGATACAAGTACGTGTGTTCTGCTGATCTGTAGAAAACAGTGGGGTTTTTTGAGGTTTACACGTTGTACCTAGGCATGTGGCTATCCAGTTAAATAGTGATGTACCTCTCGGTGGGATATTTTTTTTTAATGCGATGAGGAAATATTGCCTTTATTAATATTTCTTACATTTTATAGGTAATACTACCTCTATGACTTAACACTATTCTTCCCAAATGGTCCCCGGGTTGTACTCAGGAAATGTTATTACAAGACTTTCTGTCATATTTTGTGAAAGGATGGGTTCCTGCACCTGGCCGAGAGCAGGGGTGACTGCACTGGAATTTCAGCCTGGCTGCTCCCTTATAGCTGCTCATTCGCACCCACAGGGTAACAGCAAACTGCTAAAGTGCGGTAGGACAGCTGGGTAGGACAACAGACATTGTGTAGGAAACAAGGCAAATCTTTATTTTGTGGTAGCTTAGGGCTGGCGTTCCGTTAAAACCATCCCAGGGAAAACCGATTCAGGGTGGCACAAAATGTTTTCCAGTGGCAATTTGCCTAAAATGTTGTGACTGGGCAAATTGCCTAGAATTTGGAATTTTTTCCTTGGAAAAATGAGGGTAGGGCTTTGCTTTCTTCCAGCGTCTTCCAGCTGACATTTCCAAGGCACTTTACAGATATTATATTTCTCAACATCAAAATGTCATGCATTAGCATTCTTTATATTTAACTGTATAGATAAGTTGATCTGTTATAGGAGAGAAACAGAAGTGCAGGGAGAATAAAATGACTGTTTTCGAATTCGCTACCTAAGGGTGAAGTTTATAAACTATTTTCCTGTGTCTATGCAGGCAGCCCAGTTCTCAGTGCTTCTCAGCAGCTTCCATTGACTGCAGAAATTATGGGGTGGATAAGTTTGCCTCTTTTGTTTTCAGTGTTTCAGAATGTGCTTGACTTCAGCTGTGTTAGGTATTTTTTTGGGTTATTTATGCCCAACAACAGTCATATGTTAATGACCCATCTGTGCTTTGAAGCCAATGTCTCTGAGGTGAACTGGGTGAAGAAAGGCTGCTCATTGTTGTTTGGGATTTTATAATGTTAAATGTGCGCTGATTGTGTCGGAAAGAAGCACAGGAATACACCTTCATCCAAGGCTGTTGTCACTTGTGCAGACCACAGTCCCTCCGGGGAGCATCTGCACAGCACTGTTGTGCAAGGACACGGCCAAACCTGCAACACCAAAGGGTCCTGGTCCCGACGAACTTATTCGTACATCCTAGTTGTACTAACTGTTATTTAATTATTACCTGGATGTTTAGTTGTCACTAGCAAGGCAGTCCTGTTGAATAGAAACTAAACTGGTAGAAAATTGCTCCAGTCTTGTTATCCCAAGTGGGTTGGGGTAGAAAGGAATTATCTAAACGTTAAAGGAAAGAAAACCCCAAAGCCCAAAAGCTTATTTGAATTTGTATCAAAGTTGGATATAGTTTATGCAACCTCATCCTTACTAGCTAAGCACTGAACTCCTGTGCTGGCCTGGATAATCACCTCCTTTGGAAACAAATGAGCTGCTCCTGTGAGATTATAAATGGATTTTATAACAGTTTTTAAGAGTAAAACATCCTATCCCCCAGCTCCTTTGCATGCTACAGCACAAGTCCCTTGAGCTCAAGTTTTCAGAAGCTGCCACCAAGTTTTTCCACGTGATCTGTTTTCTAGCAGAGCTGAGCATCTGACTCCTGCAGGGACTGTAACTGAGAGCTGCTGGGTCAGATCACTGGCAAAGTCAGGGCTGACTAGAGGCAGAAAGCCCACAAAAGGAAGGTGCTTCTAAAAATGTGGCTCTGTACATGTGTTTTTTTCATCTGTAATCAAAGGATGCATTGAGTGCTTGAGGTGTTTGTGTGATTGACTGAATTAATAATGTAGAAATTGATTGAAATTTAAATTCTTGGCGAAAACATGCCATGTAAGAACAGGGTCTATTCCTCCCTTTGAAGACAAATGTCTCTGAGATCGCTTCACTTTAAATTAATGCCTTTTTCACCTCTTGGAATGCTCCAAATTTCCAGCAAAGGTGAGTTTACCATGCCAGGGCTGAGCTTGGCCGCTGCCGCTGGTGTGAACCCTGCTGAATGCTGGATGCAGGCATGCGTTAACCGCTCAGCTCTGTTCATGGGAAAACACTGCCTTTAAAAGACAGCAAAGCCTTAAAACTCCCAACATGAAGAAAGCGCTGCCTTTGCCAGCATTTATTAGTAGACCATGTTGTCGGTTTTATGGTGGTGTGTAGGCTGTGGCCTCTGTTGAGCTAAAAATCCACCTTTGTTGTTGGGCAGGATCTCTCTGAATTAAAATATTCCTAAATTACTTAGCTCCCAGTCTGAGTAAGAAGTTCCACAGGGCCCTCTCTTCTTTTAAATTCAGTTTAGTTTGCCCTCAAGTTTCTTTTGTTCTCTTGCTTTCTTCACTGTACGTGCATCTTTGATTAGGAGGAACACCAACAGGACACAGATGAACTGAGAACAAAGATTTCTGCAGCTTGGGGTATTTGACCCAGAAGCTTATTTAGCTGTGGATGTATCTATTCATATCTGCTGCTCCTACAGTCAGGAATCTGCCCTGGCAAATTGGTGCTAACAAATCCAGTTGCCCGGGGTGCCCCTTTCACACACACATATGCATTTATCCAGATGTTCGAAACACATTATTCTTTTATCAGCATGTCAATGAATTATTATGATGTCTTTTGACATACCGGGGAAGGAGAATTGTGTCTTATGTGAAACAATTGGGAGGAGAGAAAAAAACCCTGCCGCCTTCAGGATTTTAGCCATCAGCCAGCTACTGCTGAACTTGAGCTTGGGATTGTTGCACTGATATCCTGGGACTCACCGCAGAAATGGATTTGTGCATTTGCTCTCCGTTTCTGGATGTACTGTCAGTGCCAGCCCAGGGGCAGGTTCAGACCCTCCTCTACTCCCCCAAAAGATGCTGCAATGATGGCCCAACAGCACAGCTCCGCTCCCACTGCCCTGAAAGGACGATGGCCGTGTAAATAGGGCAGGAGGAAGCTGGGCATGAAACTCAGGCCAAAACCTGGATTCTTTTGGCTTTTGTTCTCATGTGAGAAAGGGGAAAAGAAATTAAAGACCTGAACAGCACCTGCTGAGAATGCTGACAGTTGATCGTGTACCCGCATAAAGCAGTAATAGGTAAATGCTGGAAAAAATAGTTGGAGGAGCCTGGTTTGGAGCTGGTCCTTGCTGTGGACGTGGGAAGGTGTGAAGGCAGGAGCTGGCTTGCAGAACGCTCCTCCTAGGGGCTGCAGGAGCCTCTGCACCAGCCAACGTCCTCTGGAGACCATCAGAGCATCTTCCCTTCTGCAGAAGCTGCTGCAGCTGCCTGGAAACCTGACTTAGAGCTGGTAAAGTTGAGAATTAATATCAAGGTTTTGGTTGATGCAATATGTCCCTGTTTGCTGCTTTACTCTCTCTACAAGCCTTAGCTGCAAGTGGTGGCCAGTCAAGCAAGTGCAGGTTGCCAAACACTGTGTCTGAGCTCAGCAAAACAATGGCGCTTAAAGGAACTCAAAGCAATTTTTAATTCTGCTTGTTCTACTCTTGGGAACTAGGCACTAATATTGCTCCCTTACAGCATTTCCCTTGCCATTCCTCCCCTGCCTGAGACTGCAGCCACCTCTTTGTGTTTGGGGAGTTTCTCACAAAGCTACACTTCCAACACCAATTTTTTTTTTTTTTTTTTTTTTTTTAATTCTCCCTTCCTCATTTGCCCTAAATTGCAGAAATTTAGAGATTAGGAAAAACGCAAAAATCTTTCTATAGGAGATAGAACGATAATAAAAATGTGGGTTATGCTGGAGTCCTACCAACCTTGATTGTGTCCTTTTTAGATGCATTTTAAGTCATCTCTACAGTTTGTGTAAATTACACACACAATATGGGTGTGCGAATGCATTAAATATGCTTTCATAGGTTTGCCTGTCATATCATAAAAGCAGCAATAAAATACTGAGAGTATATTATACTTATTAATGTACATTTGTAATATACAATCATTAATCACAAAGTACTAATAACAGACTTTTTTATCGTGTTGAGGCAAAACTTGCCAGCTTTGACTGTTATGGCTGACTTTACAACTACCAGCCTGTCAACTTTAAACACGGTGGAGAGAATATTTCAAGGGGAAAATGCAAGGTCCCTAAAACATCTGGTTGTAAACCTGCAGTAGGGTCTGAAGCAATAATAAAGCTTGTGATGGATGAGTCACGTGAAGCTTCCTTCACCAAAAAGCTGTTGCATTTCAGGCTTATTCTTCTCTAATAATAGACTTTCAGGACCCGGACAATAGCTGGAGCTTTCCTCTTATTCTCGGGAGGTGGATGGCAGTGCTAGGCAGGGCGCAGCTCTGCGATGCGGCGCAGGAGACGTTCTGCTTTCCCAGCCTTGTGGGATGAGCAGTGTCCTCAGCCCCATGCTCAGCGCATGGCCCTTCTCACGATACCGGGTAAGACTGAGACTTGTGCAGGAGCAGAAAGCCCTCCTCCAACTCCTTCCCTCCCTGTGTGCCCTTTGCATCTGCTAAAGGCTTCCTCTGCTGTAAGAGGACACAGACCTGCTCTACAACTTGGTGGCTGCTGTCAGTGTAGCCCATTTTGCCTCCTTTTCATCCTCAAGGATGGCCACAGTGCTGGAAGGTGGATGAGGATTTCCCTTTGGGTGCTACCAAGCCCTCACTGACTCTGGTGGGATCAATCCCTAGAGCTGTGGGCTTTGGATTTGCCTCTGGGATGGTGTAGCTAAGCTGCTGATGGGCTGCCTTATTAACTCGGATACTGTTTCCCTCCAATTGACCTTTGATTCACTGGATTTTTATCCATTTGAGAATCAGATTCTGTGAAAACACCTCAAGGAACCCATTTACAGCCAAGTGGAGAGTTTTCCCATAGCCATATGTTTCCTATGTAAATGTATGTGGTGACCTTGGAGCCATCTAAATCCCTGTGCACATCTCACTTGCTCACTGGCGCGTTTTTTTGGTGAATCAAAAGTAAAATCAAAAGCTTCTTTGAGGATTACTGAAAAGGAATTCCACATGTGTTAGTGTGTGTGCACACAGACCATTTATTTTAGAGCACCATCTCACTAAAATGAAATGAAATGAATATAATCTGAACATGCTTTTAAAAGATTAAAACACCAAAAGATGAAACTGAAAAGTCTTTTGAGTTTTTATAGGAGACAAACAATTTATGTGGTCCATCATGTGCATTTTCAGACCAGCCATGTTAGAGCAGATTTTCAGCATAGTAAGAGCAAGCTGAAGTTTCATCGTGGACTGTAGACCTCAACAGGCTATTGCAGTTCAAACATTTTTTTTTTTAAATATTCTTAATGCCATCATTCCAGAAGGAAAACAATTCCTTCTTCCCAAAGTAATCTGTCAACAGGCTTTTAACCTTTCATCCTCTTTCTAGGAAGTTGCACAGCATCTTTGAGCTCTGCTAGTGACTGGATCCTGGAGGCTCAATTGCATCAGTTTCTACTCAAAAGAGGTGTTTTGGCCTCAACCCCCCTGAGGAAATGCAGAAATATTCTTGTAGCTACAGATTCTGACCAGGTCTTCTGCACAATATTAAAAAGAGAGCAGCTGGAAAGACACTCTCACTTCTTTTATTAGGGAAAAAGCCCTGCCTCTCATTATGTTCCCTGGCTTTATCTTAACAACTCTCAGTAAATTTAGAAATTGAGGAAAGTGCTTTCGTGACAGACTTAAAGACTGAATCCTGTGTCCTCAGAACAGATACAAATCAAGGTCATGCCCTTTCTCTTGTGCTCTCCAAAGGTGCTTAAAATCTGGTTTCCTTTTGCTTGTTTTGAATGGCATCTTCTTTAAGAAGGGGTAGCCTTCATTCAGCACAGATATGCCACTGAGGTGGACTAAATGGGACTGGCAGAGAACATTAGCAATGTTTCACCCAAAGAAAATATCCATCATTACCCATAGAAAGTGTAAATTTAATTTGCAGAAATTAAAGACCACGCTTTCAAAATATGCTATGTATAATGCGTATATTATGCTATTATGCATCTTGCCTGTAGAGCGAGGGAAATACTAAATTTTGGTCTCTCTCTTGTTTTGTGTATTTAGGGAAGTGCAGTGGTTTTTACATCCCAAGATACGGCAGGGGAAATGGTTTAAAAAAAAAAAAAGTTGTAAACTAACCCACAGCAGATACAAGAACCCGCTGCATCCCAAAGGCTGTAGCTATTTCTTCCTTTGTGTTTGTTTTTATACATGCCTGCAGACTTACATACGGTGGTATATATTTCACAAACCCATTTGTGCGTGGCTGGAAGTGCTTTCCTTCATGCCTGTGGATTTTCCCGTTTCCCTGCGGTGAATGAGTGAATCGGAGTCTGTGCTCCACAGCTACCTAGGGTTTTTTGAAGATGGCTTTAGGACCATTTTCAGGCTCTGTACTTCTGTTTTGCAGGCTCATTAGCTTTCATGGCTTGACTTCAGTGGTGTGTCTACATGACATTTATTTGCTTTATGAATTGAGGTTTTAATTCACTTATTTTGCTTTTAGCAAGTGAGTGGATCCATGCTGTAAAGTTTTAAGACTTGCTCTTGAAACACTATCTTCTTGGCTAATAAACGGAGATGATGACAAGATCTGTAGTGAATATTCAAATAAATGTGATTACTTCATTTCATGTCAACAGAGGAGGTGAAAAGTGCAGCTCAACTGGCTGGGTAAGGTTGGAAGGAGGGGCTGGGAAAAAGCAAGAAGCAACAAAGAGATAGTTTGTAAGATTTAGTGGCTTTTTTCAGCAGGGGTGTTGAGAAGTCAGTGTTGCAAAGTTCAGCAGGGTCAAACAAAGTGCAGAAACTTTCTTATATTCATTGAGTAAAGCTTGATGCATGCTCCAAAAATTCAAATGATAGGAAAAAAGTAGATGGACAGATGATGTACTGCTTTACCTAGTCTGAACAGGCTGAAGTTTGCACTGAATATGTATTATCCTTTTTTATATCAGAGGGTAGAAAGTCCACTGTCTTCACAAACTGTAACTGTGATAAGACAGTCTTCCAGGAAATCATAAAAGACCATTACGCCAGTGATGGTGTTTCCTGGCTTGAAGATTGACTGACCCTGAAGGGAATACTTATCTCGACAAACTTTTTGACCTGCATGTTTGTTAATAGTAAAATAATAATTTTCAAAGGCAGATTGGACGAAACTTGGTCAGGATTACTTGCATGCAGGCAATCAGCTGTGCAGCGGCCATCCTGAATTTGCTTTTCTGGCACAGAAAGTGCAGAGTCACCTCCAGGAAGGTGATGTTCCTGGCAAAGGCAGGCCAATATTTGGTTTATCTGTAGATGGTACACAGTGTTTTCCAACTGAAGTGGCAGTGCTGTTAACATGTGCAATAAGATATTGTTTACACAGACAAACCTTTGTCTCAGATGAAAATGGCAATGTGTATCTGTTCCACTAACCTTTGCTTTGACTCCAGGGCATCCTTGGGAGTGTCTTTATGCAGACTGCCATGTGGTGGCTCACCTGGGTAAAAATCTTGCTTCGGTATTTAGGAAAATACATTCTCTGCAAGTAACAGTGTTTGTGATGTTACTACATATTCCAGCCATATGGAGTTTTCCATGTATAGTAATTTCCCAGCATGTTTAAAGAGATGAGTACCCTACTCTGCAAAACAACTAGGTTGTCACCACCCATATCTGCCCTTGAAAATCTGCCGTTGGACGTCAAGGTAGAGGTGGTCAAAGTGCATTAGACATTTTCTACCAACAAAGGTGTCTTGCTCCTAACACAGGTAGGTAATAGAAGACTTCTTGATATCAAAAAGACAGAAAGGTATATCTAGTTGTGGGAAGAAAAAACCCATTAACTATCAAAAAAGTGCATTATATCTATGGAAAATACTGCAGCCAGTTCAATATGTCAATACTAATAATGAATAATTGTATGTTTTCTACTGGTAATTTTGCACAGAGATGTGTAGCTGAATCAGGGACGCACCTGGAGTTGTAGCACATTGTAATGCATAAAAGTATTTTGAAATACACTTAGAATTTTATCAACCCTTCCCATCCCATTTTAGACCTTTTCTATATCAATTCCTTGGACAGTATAGACTCTTCATCTGGATGGGTCTTTGCAAGGTTGCTCATGCTGGACTTTATGCTGCAGATGTTCCTGCAGCACGTGGAGAGGGTGTGGGTGTGCAGTAGGATGCTGGTTTTATATGCTCCTGGTCGCTTTTTTGTTCATGGTTTTGAAGGGTCAGAGAAAAGCCATAAGGACACGGGGTGTGAGCTGACGAACAGCTTCATGGTGGTGAAGACAGAGCTGCATCAGATGAGGAATTTTGGAAAGGCTAAAGCAGAATAGCAGAAATTCTGTCTCTTCCTTGGAAAAATCCCCCTGGCTGATGTGTGGCTCCAGGTGAGGCTTAACTAGTGAGAAGCCAACAGGAATGAGAAGAGTTACTGGCCTTGGTCTGTACTGCTAATCTGCCTACAGTTAAAAATTAGTAGGGGCTCAGAGGGAAGAGGTAACTGTGTGGGTTTCTCCATGGAGACCCTACACATATCGATTTGTGCAAGTTTGGATTTTAGGAATTGCTGAAAAAATCCATTGTTTCTCCAGCCTGTCATCTCATTTTCTCTTTGGAGGGATTAGTCATTGTGGACTTGCAGGGGCTATTGAGGATGGAAAAGGAGGTTGATTCAAGGGATTAATTTCCCTCCTTCCTGCAGGTTCCTGTGCTCACTGGATTTTCTGTACATGTGTGTGCTCTATTGTCTCCTAGTCTAAGCAAGGGTCATGATTCTTTCCTGCCTTACTGGATGCTGCATGGCTAAAATCATCAGTATCTGTACAGAGTTCTGAAATGTTCGTGTTCACTGTCCCACTTGTGCAAAATCGTAATTTCTTTGATCTCTCATTGCAGGAGTGTATACAACCTCACCTTCCATACCTTAAGCTTAGATCACTTCTTCCAGGCACATGATGTAAATGGTTTTCAAAATACTTGTCCAACCTGCAAATCAGTTGATGAGATTTGTTATCAAATTTATTCAGAAAAATAATTCTCTGGCTTCAGGCTACGTATGGAAGGTGTTATCCTGGAAAGAGGCATTGTCAGAAAGTCGTAAGCAAGAGAATATAGAAGGCTACTCTTAATAAAAGCTGTCATGAAATGCTGGCTAGAGTGGTTGATGACCAATATAATAAACTCCTCTCTTCTTCCTCACCCATGGAAAAGCTGATTTGTGATATCAGTGCTGCTGTGTTGTACTGTTGGTCTCTCAGGAGCTGTGATGGCCCTGGAGAGGGGCTCAGTACACAGGGAGGTAGGCAGTGTTTAGGCATTAAACAGAATATAGTCTGTTCTGATGGCAGGTGATAGAGGACTTACCCTTAAAAGTATTGTTATACCACAGTAATTATGCTCCAGACTTGCCAAGTGTATTTAGAGATGGGATGATATTAAGAGGATTGGGAAAAGAATGCAAGAAACCATTATAGCCCAGAAACTAGATAGCTGCCTTGAGCAGAAGGAAGGCTTGTAATGTCAAATGAGAGCTTCACATGGAAATAAGACCAGTGTTTGATTTACAAAATCTTCCAAACAACACTGAAGATTCAGCCTAACCATTTTTTTGCCAGTCTGTTAATTCCACTTAAGGAGAGGCACTGACCAAAAAGGCACTAAACACCGGAGACAGGGGTTTGCACTGCTTTGTATTTTTTTCTTAAAGCAATTGTTATCTTGTAACCCAAAACTTATCTCAGCACATGTTAAGATGAAAAGCAGATAGTCTATTGGTTGATATATAGTTCAATTTAAGACTGCAATACAACATGTTCTGTTTTTATTTATCTTCAGAAATTTAATCTTTGATTTTTATTATCATTTTACCTGTAAAAATAAGATATCCTCAAGATCCTTGTGGTTTGATTAGAGTGCATACATTTCCTTCTGATCCTCATTTCTGAAGCCTCTCACAGGACTTAAATGACTGGGAAACTTGTCTAGGTGATGAACAAGATTCAAAGATTGTGTGGGTCCTCTTTAGCAGACCACTAAGAGTATGATGGTTTACGCTGATATAACTTATGGAATCTGCAAAATTGTGTTGCAAATGGAGGAATTTAGAGAAAGAATTTATTAAATGAATTTGCAACTGAGTCTATTCAAAGGAACAAGAGAATTCTTCCTTGGTTAAACTCCTCCCTTCGATTTTTTCAGTATTTCAGGATTTCTTGGTACCTGTATGTTAGGTCCTGGTTCAGCACTGTGATACTGAAGCAAAAGAAGAAAACAAGCAACAGGCTTTCTCATGAGATTTTAGGATTTCCTGTGGCCCTGTCAGAAATGCTGAGGAATCTTTTTCATAGCTTTCTGGTACTTTCTGTCTGAATCCAGGCTGGAGCTGGAGGTGCAAAGCCACTTACTTTAATGGCTGGAACGTCACAGAAGCACAGTTCAACAGCTCAAAAAGCTGCTAAGGGTTCATGGTCATAGGAGACCATTTCTCACTTGAGGCAGCCTCTCTGGAACCTGGCACAGCCTGGTCAGGACGATTTTTTTCTGTAGCTTTGCAGAATATTGCTGAAGCTGGGTTCTGAGTAGCTGCACTCCGGAGTGCTGCCTGCACTGTGTGTCCGCCCCATTTCCAGCATCCAGCCAGAGAGAATGCAAACAGTTTAAATTCAGAATATCAGATGATTTCACCGAAGTGTCCATGAGAGTTACAGACCTCAGAGTAGCTGCAGAAAACAGCTGTGAGCAAACACTGAATAACAGAGATGACTGAGGAGGTTTCAGCCTTCTTAGCAGGCTTTAAAGAGGAGGGTGTGGAATAGACTCTATCATCCATCAAGGCCAGTTGGATGAGGCTCACCAAGGCTCCATGCTGAGCCCTCCCCGTGGGTCACACCAGCCCCTGGCAGGGGCTGGGAACTGCCCGGTGGGAAAGGGCCGGGGGGGCGGCTGACGGCCGGCTGAACGTGACCCCCAGGGTGCCAGGTGGCCAAGGAGGCCAGCAGCATCCTGGCTCGTGCCAGCAGCAGCGTGGCCAGCAGGAGCGGGGCAGTGCCCGTCCCCCTGTGCTGGGCACTGGTGGGGCCGCCCCTCGCACCCTGGGCTCAGTGTTGGGCCCCTCAGCGCAGGAGGGACCCTGAGGGGCTGGAGCGTGTCCAGAGCCGGGCAGGGGCTGGGGCACCAGCCTGGCGGGGGGCGGCTGGGGGGGCTCAGCCTGCAGAAAAGGGGCTCAGGGGAGACCTTCTCGCTCTCTGCAGCTGCCTGGAAGGAGGCCGTAGGCAGGTGGGGGTCAGTATCTTCTCCAAAGTAACAAGCAACAGGACAAGAGGAAACGGCCTCCAGTTGTGCCAGGGGAGGTTTAGGTTGGATATTAGGAAAAAATATCTTCATGGAAAGGGTGGTCAAGCACTGGAACAGGCTGCCCAGGGAACTGGTTGAGTCACCATCCCTGGAGGTACTTAGGGACACAGGCTTAGCAGTTCTGCATTAACGGTTGGACTCGGTGACCTTAAAGGTCTTTTCCAACCTAAATGATTCTATGATCCTATTTGCTGGGAGCAGTCATTTTTACAGGTTGTTCCCAAGCTGTTCCTAAAAAGTTATGTGAGGGTTGGTTTTGCCCAGTGTAATGTTTAGTTGCATAGTTAACGTTATAGTACTGCACTAAAATAGTAATAATGGTACTATAATAATAACAGTGAGAAGTCAGTTTAGTGGGCCACTTGGTTTGCTTCCAACAGGTAACAGCTACTATAGGACCAACTCTAAGATTCCAATTTTCGCTTATGGTTACCACCCTGACAGCTTTTTTTAATGAGCCCAGCCCAGCGATGGAATCGTGTAGCTCTGCTGTCTAAACCTGAGCATTTAGGCTGCTTTGACTTAATCCCTTTTGCTTTTGAATTTGAAAAATCAAAAGGGAAGTTTTGAAATGCTGTGCCTTGCTCTAAGACAGCAATTCCAGGGGAATTTTTGTTTTGGCTAATGTATAGAATAAATGTTTTTGAAGTGTGATCTTGTTCTTCCCGTTTAGAAACAAGCAAAATGAACAATCGCTTTAACAGTATTGAGTAATTCTGAACACGAGGTGATTATTTCTGCAGTTTATTTTCTCACCACATGGGTGTTAAGGGTTAACAGTTCCTCAGCATATAACTGACAGTGGTAATATTCTCTTTAGTCCAAAGCGGAAGAAGAGGGGAGTTGCTTATTGTTATAAAAGCAGGGAATTTCTGGATCTTAGTAAAATAAACCAGGACTTTGTTTCTTGAAGTAATTATTCTCTGGAGAGAGAATAGGAAAGATGGAGGCAATTAGGAGTGACCTTGCATCACTGAGTTGTTGAGAACTTCTGGATCAGTGGCTGATATTTTCATAACTCCATTTAAGCAAAGCTTTTTTAAGCTGTTCTTGCCACCACTAGAGAAAACAGAGCTTTTAATGGCTGGTCCAAAGCCCGCTGACATTAACAGTCTTACCATGTGCTTGGGGGGGTGAAGTGGGGAGCAAGTAGGAGCCTGAGGAGGTCGGGATGAGCACAGGAATGGCTCCCAGGGGACACAGTCGCCCCATGGTGAGGTGGGGGACTGTGCTCCTGCATGGTCCTAGCATGCATGGGACGTGTGCTTTTGGGTGCTTATCCCACCCCAGGCTCTGCTAAGGCAAAGCTGTGCAGATCATTATGTCCCTCGAGTGGCCACGGTCACCACTTTACTGGAAGAGCGAGGAGAAACAAACTTAGGAATACTTTTCTCTAACCTCCACCTAACCCCTTTTAAGTAGAGATTTGCATTCTGGTGGTTTTTGTCTTCTGAAAACTGTCTTTTGAGTGTTATCATTTAAAAAGTGTGTTTAACTTTTACGTGTGAAGTTGGCAATGAATTACTATAAAGCAAATAAAACTGTCCTAGCAGCCTGAAAAGTGGTGATATAGCAGATAGCATTCACACCCTCATCTTTGTATTCCCTTCCTTCAAGGATATCAGTAGGCAAACAAAGCTGAGTCTCTAATATGTTTAATAAAGGAACAATTTCTTAAGTTTCCTGACCCCGCTGTGGGAAAGGTAATGCACTCATCCCATTGCTTTGCTCAGGATCATTGTGTCCCCTGGCTATGGTGGGATGCAACCACTGCTGGCCTGAGGTCCCTGGGAGCTAGGTTTTGGCTCAGATGTCCCTGCACCACTAATTCAGGAGCTCTTTCCTTTCTCTGGGGACTGATGAATAAAGTCTCCAAAATAATAAGCAAGCTATAGCCTGGTAGTACGAGCAGCTTCAGCAACACAGACGGTGTTTCTCAACTACTGTCACTTGTAATCTGATATTACTGGAGCCCAGCAGAGATACATGAAAACTGTTTCCCTGGATGGCAGATGCATGTAAGGACCTATCTCTGTGTCACATACCGCTGCAGAGGAGGTTACTGTGAAAAAAAGGCATGCAAATTTTTTTCATAGCTTTCATGTTGTTTGGTTTGTTTGATGTTCTCCTAGCTCTGGCAGACTGTAGAAATTTGTTTTCTTTCATAGAAGCCATCACCTTTTGAATGATATAAAGGAGTTGCTCTGTTCTTCTGAGTTGTTTTTCTGCTATATATTTACTTAACAATTTCATTTTCTGAGTAGTTGTTGAAAGAACAGGAGTTTGTAAATTATACAACACTAAGCAGTGGATACTGTCCATGGCTTCAAGCCCAGACACTGTCAAATGCTTCCCCAGATCCTGGCTGGTTTGAGAAAATCATTGTGAGTTACAGAAGTATCAACATTTTTTTAAAAATTTAAATATTTTGTTTCTTTGTTTTTGCTTAGTATATTCTTACTTGCCTCCATAGCTGGCAACCAGTTTTCAGAAGGGGTTGGGACTGGGTTGATTGCACATATGGAATTGAACATCTGTGGTCTCAATTATTGAAAAATCAGAAAGTTCAAAAATAAAAATGAAATTAATGTTAGATCTTCAAACTCACTCTCTTGCTTGTTTTCTTTGTGCATTAGAAGTGAAAATGCCTTTTGTCGTAATAATAATAATTGTATGCACTATTATCTTGGGATCTCAAGTTACTGGATACACATTAAAGCGTTATGTTTTCTAACACACTCATGAAGTTAAGTCTTATCCCCCTTTCCCATTTTCCAGATGGGAAAACTACGCTACAGAAACGAACTTGCTTAATGCCATACAGACACTTCCAGAGAAACTGGAAGGAAAACCACCATCCCTCACTCTTCCCAGTTAACCACAGGACATGGTTTCTTCCCTTCCAGCCCCTGGTATGCGCAGAATTGAACATCTGGCAGTGGTGCCCTGGGGAGCACCAGGTCATGGATGTGTGGCTCCAGCGTGGAGCTGGGTGACAGGATCCAGCCCCGGCATGGGGTGAGCTGGCACAGGGACGTGTCTGGAGTTGCATGTGTCATGTTTCCCTCTTGCGGTTCTCCCCTCTTGGACAGCCCTGTGGTCTCAGCCCCAGCGTGTGCCATCTGAAGCATCTTCTAAAATCGCTTTGGACATCTCGTTATGAATCATACCTATATCCTATTACTGCGAACAGAAATCACAAACATGGAAATTAGTCTGTGTTTTAGTTGTAGCTGGGCTTGGAAAGAGCAGGAGCTGGCCCAAGCTGCCTGGCTGGGGCTGTGTGAGCCATGTCTGAGGCGCAAGGGCTCTGCAAACACGTGCTTTTGACCTCATCCAGCAGATCCAACCTGGATTATCAGTCTGTGCATCTTTGTACTGCCATTTATGAGAATTAATGGCATTTCTTTCTGTTTAGGTAAACAGTTTATCTATCTAAGACGGAAGGTTTCTCAGCTTTCCATTTGGTTTACATATATATAACTTTAAAGTTCCATTATTGAGCTTGTTTCTGCAGACTCTTTTGAACTGAAGCCATTGTATACATATCCTGAGCTCTTCTTTCATTGTATAATGTTATACGCATCCATCATTTGCCTGACAAAGGGGTTGTTTTTTTTTCACTTTCCTGGGGCAAAGCTGGGAAATTTGCTTGCATTAACTGATATAACTAAATGGAATGTCCCTCTGCCAAAGCCTGCTGATACACTGAGCACACATCTCTGCCTATAGCCGTTTAATTATATAATGATCCTCTCCACCATTCCAAGTGAAGAGCAGTAGTAATACATACAGCAGTGGCAACGACAGTTGACATTGATAAAGAGATTTATTTATTTTTGTAGAATGAATTGTGTTTGTAGTTGTTTCTTTTATAGATCATAATTAGTTCACATGCTGGCAGAAAAAAAAATCCTTACCTGTCAGATGCTTGTAAATATGCTTCATTCAAACCAGATACTTTTAGGCTTATTCCAGTAAAACTTTTAAGCATGTGCCTTAACAACCTGCTACTGTCACAGAGTTCAGTGCTGAGCCCAGGCTCACCTGCAATATTCCCATTGACTTGCACTGTCACAGGCACAATTTCCCTCCAGACTACTAGGTTTCCCTCCATAAAAATAAGTATTAATAAAATTCCCTCTTTTAGGACTACGCTGGGTGCTGTGCCTGCCTGATGGTGCCAGCTCTGGGACAGTGCCTGTGAATTGCTTGCGAGCTGGTGACACCAGTCTTGTCTCCCTCCTCTGCAGCAGGGCTGCCCACTCATCTGCAAACTGCCACCGGAGACAAACCCTGCATTTTTCCCCTGGAAACACCCTGACAGGCACAGGTCCACTTGATGCATCGTGGGCACCTGGTCCCAGTTAATATTTCTGGGTGGGACAGTGAGGAGGAGCCCTTGGTCCAGGGCTGGGGAGAAACAGGGGCAAGTGCAGAACACTGATTAACACTCTGGGCTGGAATCTGATTAATCTGCCCCTGATTAATGACATCCTGTGTGTGCCTGAGTCACGCAGCTCTGCCATGCCTTGACTCCTCACTTGTGGTGCTGAGGATAAACACCTGCCCTGCTGAGCAACTTTCTAATCACCAAGGCTTGGGAGAAATGGCTTGGAGATCCTCAGGAGGAAGTAATCTCACAGATGTGAAGTGTCTTTACTGCTAACTATAAAACTGTTTTATCATTTCCTCGTGCCAAGTTTGAAATAGGCAGAGCACAAAGTCACGCTGGTATTTTTCTAATGACTAAGTGGAGCAATTTATAACGACCTCATAAAGATATTCTTCCTCAACCACATTAAAGTGTTTTGCAAAGTTGTCATAACGATACTTGCAACCGATCCCATTTTACTATCAGGTGGTGATATAGTAACCTTCAGTCTCACTTTCTGTGTTTTAACGTGATTACAGGTAGCAACCTAGAAGTTAAGCTTGGGTTTCAATGTATTTTCCAGCTCACACCTACAACTCTGCAGATCTAATACCCTCCCTGCTTCACGTAAAACATCAGAACATCCTTGATCTTGTATGTGGCATGCAGCAAGGAGATGGCATAATCTGGTTTAAATTGTATTTGGAATTTTGGGTAGTTAATCAAATTTTGTGTTAAATGCTCACAGACTGCTGTTTCAAGGGGATTGCTTTTGTACCTGCTGTTCTGAAAGTCAGCAGAAAAATATTGTTCTTGGCTACTGTCCTGATTAACCCAGACATTTTAATGTGTGTTATGGTAGGTCATTTGATGGATAGTCACCTGTACCCTGTGATCAACTCTGACTTGGCCACTGGGGCTGAACTTTAGCAGCTAGGTGTCATAATTTCCCATCTTTTGCTTGATTAACGTTTCCTTTTGTGATCTAAAGGGAAAGTGTCTGGAGAGATCCTTCTGCATGTACCAGCCAGCCTGGATCAGTGAGAAGGGACTGCTGGGGCTTTTCAGTGAAAAGATCCTGTGTGAAAAACAATGTGGACAATATCTCTGTGCTAGTACCTTTCCTCCTGCTTTGTAGAAAGTAAGCCTTGCATACTTTGTGTGCTCAGAATAGCTGTAGTGTGTACCTTGGCTTTCTCTGTACATTGAGATAAAAGTCCCTGTGATTTAAATACCACGTGGTGATGCCTGAGATACTGCAGGTTCTGAAAGGGGCTTTGAGTGATTCTCTGGGATTTAATTGGGACCAATACAATATCCATGTGAGAGTTTAAAGATTCATAAAAAGGATACTTGTCATCTTTTATATTCCTATTATTTTGTATAATATCAGGGGCTCCAAACATTTTTCATGGACTTCTACTAGGTAACTCCTCCTTCCTGATGTCATTGCTATTGAATTGTAGAGAACTTTTCCATTATCCTGGCTCAGTCCCTGGGGAAGGACACAACATCCTCAGGGCTCTTTGACTTAGACCAGTGGACACTGATGCTGCCACCTTCAGCAGTGCATTCAGACACCTTTCTGTTCCTCACTCACATCTTACCTTTAATATTTTCTTAGTTTGCACGTTGGAATAAAAACTTGTCATAGTTACAAGTTCTCACTGATCACCACTTGATAGCATAGTACTGAGCATCTCTGTGAATAAAATTGTTCTTCAGTTACACGTAGAGATCAGAGCCTTTTGCAATTCCTCCTGCTGATATCAGCAGGTGTTTGGGCATCCATATAAAAGCCAAACACTTAAAACCATAAATTTTAGGACCTCAGGTGAGATGTTGAGGTTTGCATCCACATTCACTTGTGATGAAACAAGTAAGATAATACGGACAGGGAACATCGGGGTATAAAAAAAAAAAGCCAGCTGTAGCTTAAAATAAGCATGCAAGCCCATTGAGCTTTAAACAGTTTGGTTAAAGGCTTTGAATTCAGGTGTCTGAGACAGAGTTAAAATTTGGAGTTTAAAGTGTTGGGTTATTAAAATGGGGGGGTGGAAGAGCCCTTTTTGTAACAGGTGAGTTGAAACAAGAACAAAGGGTCTATAAAAAGAGCCGGGTGAAGCACTGAAGAGATAAGGAACAATCTTCCTATGCGCTTACTGCCATAACTGAAAGGAGAATTTCTTTTTTTTTTTCTTTTTTTTTTTTTTTTTAATAGGTAGGGCAGAAATGATACTAAAGTCTCTTCCGCAAGTACAGTGCTAATTATTTCTTCCTGACCCTGGGAGAATCATCTCCTGCTGTTCAGTAGGTTTGGCTTGAGACTTGACTTATTCTTGTAAATTCTTCTAATTTGTTCATGAGTTTATAGTTCTGCCATGAACATTGTTCCCAAACTGCTGTTTACCCAGCAAGGTCCTTTACAGTATTCCTTAGAAAAGCTGCTAGTATTTTCTTCCTTTCTAAGCATTTGAGTTTTTTCACCTGTTTGCATGGTGGAACAGATGCACAGAGCTGGAGCCTGCCCTGCTCTGCACATGGATGTGATGGTTAAGCCCTGATTGTACAGCAACAGGTTGGTTTCCAGATCCGAGGTGTTCAGTGCTGCAGGTAAGAAAATGCCTGGTTTTAATTAAAAAATACAGCCTTTTGGGCAGAAATAGTTGGAGGTATGTAAGAAAAAGGCTTTCCAAATGCTGTTTGCATCGACAACATGCTGCCTTTTATCGGTCTAATCTTGGGGAGAACTTTTATCTGCCATTAGTTCCCACCTTGGAGAATCAGGTCCCATGAGCAGCACGTGGCTGGTGATGAGGCCCCTGCAGGCACATGGCAGTGCCAGGTGTCACCGCAGCAGCTGGGAGGGAGCAGGGAAGAAATTCAGGGAGCAGCTGCTGGAAGGAAAGACAAGTAACTTCCAAGAAAGCCTTAAAACTTTATTGGTAGTGAATCAGGATTGTTTAGGAAGGGGGATGAAAAGCTTCGTGTGATTCATAGGACTTAAATGCAGTCGTCTATTCATCTGGTCATATTATCTGTGCCTTCATCTGCTGTGGGAAGAGGTGTGCTGCAGACCGCAGGGGCAGGCTGTGTGCCACTGTCCTTGAGCTATCTCATATCCTTTTCTCCAAGATCTTGTGACAATTTGTGTTACCGTGAGTCATTGTTTCTTTGAAGCTTATTACTGGCAAGGGCTCATGGCGAGACACTGAAGTGACGTGGTGTTATCTGTGCCGAACAGGGCTATTAATGTGTGTCACCGCTGAAGTGTCATCCAGCAAGAAATGTAATTCTAGATTTTGGGTGCTGAGTCGCAGAAGTATGTTCATCCTTTGTGTCCAGCCAGGCTGAAACTCAGCACAGTTCAGTGGTGTCTCAGCTTACCATGTCGATATTAAAAGGTTTTGGTTTCACTCTAATTTATGGGTATAATCATGTTATGGGGGAGGGCCAGGAAGGGGAGGGGAAGGAATGATGGACAGTGTTCCTCAGAAATCAGTTCTCGGGTCACATGAACACCAAATGTTTTCTTTTCTTGCCTAAATCCACCATGGTCACCTCTGTTTGCTGCTGCTTTGTTTGCAGTTTTATTTCATAGTTCTGGCTCACTGGAAAAACACTATGAATGTCGCAAGGCCCAGAGCCTGACAGACGTCTCTTCCTTCTCGGGTATAGAGGGAGAAGAGGTCTGTCAGTGTGGCATCGTCACATGGGTATGGTTACCTCTGCTCCCCAGTGCTTGCAGGAGCACGACCTGGCTTTTAGCCATTGCTAACTTTTCGCTCCCCTCTCTCCTGCCAGCAACTCCTGGCACCTGGTCACTATCTAACAAATTACTGGTGAGTTATTTTGTTACAATTCTCCACCTGAATTGGGATTTTCTTAGGCTCTATCCATCAAGCATTTGATTCCTCTGGAGTACAGACAGAATAAAATTAGTCTGCCACTGCAAAGAGGGAGTGACTTGCACATTTCTCCTCCAAACACGGTAGTTTTAATAGATCCGCACACCTCGTCCCTGCTGCCCGGGAGTCCCACAAAGGAGGCTTTGGCACTTGAGAGGCATTAGCTTCCAGAACGACCTCGGCAGAAGATCTTGCTCAAAGCGAGTGCGGCGCTGGGCAGCTGCAGCTTGGGAAAGTTTCTGCATTTTTGCCTCTCTTTAATGAGCTATAAACTATTTTCACACCTCTGCCTAGACTTCTTTCACACTTCTGCCTACATATTTCTCTGCCTTTTACCATCGTCTCTGACATATGCCTCTGAAAACATCTTGGACTTGTAATTCTAGAACACTGATACTTATCAACATAACATATTTTTTGCGATCTTTGAATCCAGAGCCAATTTTATTTTCTTTTCTTCCTTTTTTTTAAAAAAAAACCTAAAATAGTTCTGGTGCATGGCTAAAGACAATAAACTTCCCCAAATATTTGCTGTCAGAAAAGACACTCCTGGCAATGACTGCCTCTTTTCATGTTCGCAAGCAAAACTGTTAAAAAAGTTTGAGAGTAGATAACATGTATTAATACAGCAGTAACCTTTGCATTTACCCTCAACTTTTTATTTTTTCATGCATAAGTATTTTTTCTTCTAAAGCAATTAAAGGCGGGAAAACATGATAAGGCTTTTTTGTCACCAGTAATGTGATATTTTACTAGCAGAAACTTGGGGCTTTTTGCTAAACCCTTTAGGCAATTGTTCTGGTGCATTTAGAGGTTTTCTTGGTTTCATATATGGTTAAGATATCTCAAGTGCTGTCTACAATAACTTCCTTGTTCTTGTAATTTTCCTTTGGCGTGTGTTTGATACCAGCAGGCTTGTCCATTCCCATCTGCTCTGTATTGGTTTTATGCAAATTCTCTCTCATCCCTCTACAAGTCCTTTCAAGTTTAAATATTGCTTCCTCATGCCCGCTTATATTACTTGTAATTCCTGAACATTGACCTGCTAGCCACCCATATATTGGGCACAAAAGACATAATCTTTGTGAATCGGATATCTCTTATCTCGTCCCTGTTTGCATTATACATTCCCTTCACAATACAGTTTTCTACAATGCTCATCCATTTGATGCCCAAATACCTGAGGTCTCTTATTTCTGTCCAACATGCTCATCGCATTACTCATGGTGAACTGATGAGTAAGGAGATAAAAAGATTTGCTGTAGGTGGTGCATGGATCTACAGCATACCCAGAAGAGAAAATAGGCTGTCTGAGCCCCATCTCTGCCTTTGATTGGGGTGTGAGAGGCAAACTCTCCCTCTCAATAAAGTTACCAAAGGCAGTGATTTGATTTGTGTCCATGGATTTGCAGTGATTTAAGGTGAAACAACTTTTATTGTGTGTGAAACTGTCCCAGCAGGCACAAGGATGCCTGGAGCCCTCGCAGAGTAGTTTCATACCGGTGCTACACTTGTACTCGGGTACAAAACCAAGGTCAGGCAAGCTGTACAAAACCAGTACAGGTACATCTGTATGCTGGGGAGTGGCTGTCACCAAACTGGAGGAGATGGCAGGTAGAAGCAATAGCTCTAAAATATCTGTGCTATTGAAAGTATCAGTTCACCCTTTAGCAAGTTGATTTCTCTTGGACTGGTAGAGAGGACTCACTCCTCAGAAGATGCCCTGGAGCCTGCCCGCAGCAGCTATGTTTTGAATATGAACTCATCCCTGCACTGGCAGTGGGACCAGGTGAACATTTCTCTGTATGAGCTTCTACTTTTATCTCATATAGGATTCCTAAAGTAGGTGTTTGTTTGGGTTGGGGTTTTTTTTGTGGTGTTAAGAATATCTCTTGAGACTTGTTTCAGATTTCAATAGTTTGCCTTGAAAATAGTTTAGATGGCCTTGAAAGATTGTGTTAAAAAATTGTGGTATTCTGGCCTGCCCAGTAGTATAGCAAACTGTGGAGGCACCAAGGGGCGCGGGGTTTGCTGTTGGACTAGTTTTCTGAATGTTGGTGCTGATCTCGGTTCTGCAAAATCTATTCTTTTAATTTCGATGAACAAGGGTGAATACCAAAGGTAGAAAGAGTTTATTTTTAAGGTAATGATGTTAATTTTATCACTTGATTGAATTTGTTACAGGGTATGAGAAAGAATTTAAACAGTGACATAAAATACAAATAATATATATACCTGTAACGTATTAAATAATTTTTTTTTCTACTTACATTTTTGAGAAATGTACTTGTCATGTTTTGTTACATTCTTTTTTTGTTGGGTTGTTTTATAAACATGATTCTTTCTAAGATCTTTACTGTTGCTATCAAAAGGAAAGCCATAGGCAGTCCCAATTGTGTATCAGCACTCCTAATGCTTAAATTGCCAGAAAAAGGAAAAGATAGAAATTATTTAACTACTGTGGTGCACAGCAAAAGGCAGACTGCTGCTATGTCAACTACACTGTGTGCTCTTCAGAACTCTGGCTGATCATAAATGCAGTTTTAGGCTTCAAAGAGAGGCCACTGTATCTGAGAACTGAAAATATACAATTTACCATGGGGTCATTTTTGGAGTTTTGCTTCCACTTTTGCTGGTTATCGAGAGATATGGATTAGCTTTGTGGGCATAGTGCTTCTGAAGTGAATGGCTCTGATTCTTTCTGATGTGTAAATCTGACGTGATGGTGTAAATCTGAAGAACGGTCACTGAGCAGAAATGCAGAACTTGGAAAAATTGTATGGTATTAAGCAGAATTGCAGGTGAAATTATTATAATGGTCCCTTCTGGCCTTGGCATCTTTGCATTTAAGAGCTCCAGCACTGTAATATAACAGTAAGGCAAGGATGAGTCCGACTTAATTTTTTTATTTCTGTCTCAGTTCTGTAGCAAGGTTGCAGAGTTGCCAGAGTTGCCCTCACTTCTCAGCTACCTCCATGCACACGGAGTGTTCAGTAAATATGCCTAAGATATATGGACTGCAAGTAAAACAGCCTGTAAGAATCTAAGAGTCTAATAGTCTAATTTTTCAATTACATCTGTGTCCGTGGGAATTGAGGTTGTGCTTATTATCTTCCAGAAGGCACCTTTCAGGCAGCATAGCCCGAGTCAGACAGGAGTCCGGGCTCGCAGGAAGCACCGACTCAGTTCCGCAGCCACAGCAAGAGACAAGCACTTGCTTTAATGTGCTGCATCCTGCAGTGAGGGGCAGCACAGGTAATGCTGATAGCACATGTAACATCCAGCCTCTTCTGCGAGAAGGAAGAACGCACTGATGCGTCCCAGAAGTCAGTGGCTGGGTTAGAAGCTTTTGGCCATTTGTCCCAACAGGAGGCAGCATCCATATTAACCAGCCTAAATTTGTGACTCCATGTATGTGTAAAAAGAGAGGGTGGTTTCAGACAGAAACAGCAGAAAGCATGAGTAAACTGCCCATACGCCGTGGTCAGGAGGTTCTCCACTGCTTTGCTTCTCACCAGAGCTGAGCTACTGGTCAGCCAGGGATCTGCCACCTGCAGCGTCCCCCTGTCCCCCTCCATCCCAGTTCTGGGTGTCTCCTCCCAGGGCTTCAGCTTCCCTGCAAACCTCCCTCTAACTCCTGAAGGAGGGCGTTAGCCCTGGGGCAGCACCAGCAACATGGAAACCAGTCCAATGCATGTTTTGGACAGTGGACTTTGCCCAGTGTTCTTGTGTCACTGGTTTGCACATGTGGTCCTTATACATCTCCTGGGGGCAGAGCGGCATGGAGAGTGAAACGTGTCTTGTCCTCATATAGCCTGAATTTTCCAAGACGAGTGTTTCCACTAGAGGTGGTCATACAGGATTAATGTCAAAGTGGTGTTCAGATGTTCAGGGCTGATAAAAAGTGATTTGCCAGCAATTCAGAGCCCTCCAGTCCATGTTCAAATTAAAAAAAAAAGAAAACAGCAACATTAAAATAGTTGAGATACAAAAATGAAAAGGAAAAACCTCCTCAGTTATCTATGATAACACTATTGTTTTCATTTTTTATTATCTTGCTTGTTACACACCAATGAGAAACAACCACAGATCGTCAATAAGGTTTTTAATTGCAAAGATTTCCTGTGACGTGAGTGTTAATGAATGTCAAGGCAATAACACAAAAGACATTACTTGTTTAATGATTGATAGAACAAGAAAAGCACGAGGTCTTTTGCAGGGTAAATGACTACTGTTCTGTGTTCCTTTACATTAGCAGTATCAACACTTAGATCACATGGCAGGAGATAATGGTCCAGGAGATAAAGTACAGAATCACAGTCTGTTATACAATAACAGACATAGTAATGATAATTAATGTGCATTTCTTTGGCAATTCTCATACTTGTCAGCGCTGAGCCATGGGGACCAGAGTTTTGCTGTTGACTTAAACGTGGACAGGATGGAGCACTTGATTGGTCTGAGAGTTTTTGATTTCTGCTCTGCTGCAAAGATGTCGGCCCTTAAAAAGCTCTTGTCAGATGGTTTAACTGGACATTCATGTATGTCGATTTTATGTGTTATAATAGTAATACGCCTTAATTGCTGAGAGTAACGTGACTGGAAAAAGGACATTTAAACATGCAGTGTGATAGTGCAGTTCAAAACAAACCTCTGGGCTTTGGCCAGCAAGCATCAACATCATGACACCTACTAAAGGCCCATCACTTTTTTTCTTCGCTAATAAATAGGTAATAGCTGGTGGTTTTCTCCAAAAAAAAGGGAACATGCTGGCCAGGGCCCCCTTAACACAGCAGACTGGCCATAACCTAGCCTGTAAAGACCCCCCATAGCTGCAAACTGTCTGAGGAACTCTTCACAGTGTGGGCAACTGGCCCTAACCGCACTCTTACATGGCTTTGGGTATGAAGTCCATGGAAAATTTGTACAGCTTTGGTTTGGTTTATATGGTTTCTGACACACCAGGTTTCATTGGACAATATGCACTTGGCAACTCTTGACTGGTTTGCACCATGAGGTTTCAAGTGCCCCTGGAGTTCTGCCGAGTGAGCAACTGTCTCCAAAAATGTGCTAAATATGAGAAAGCCTTCGTGGTGAAAATTAGTTCATGGTTTGGCAAAATGTTTGGGGAGTCAGAAAAATATTTGGATGGAACCTAGATGGTTTAATTATTGGCCTTGAACCACAAATTAATGGAGCTGCACATGGCCTTTGGTTTCAAAATGTAGCACTGGATAATGTTTCCTCGTTTTTGAAAGCTGCATTGGTTTACAGCTATCTACGTTGGCATGGGAGTTGCTGCCTGAAAGCTGTACTGGTAAAATTGTACGTTTCATCTAAAATAAGAATCTTATTCAAATTAGTGATATAGTTTAACATATTTGGAAGTATTTTCTTGAACTAAAACATCTCAACTCACTCCAGGTTAAAAATTCTTGAAGTTTTAAAAATCCCTTTGTTACTATTCTGAGTAGGGTCATAATTGTCAGCTTTGAATTAAATCGTGCAACTGTTTTTTGCCCTCCAAAAGCTCACCAAAGCTGTGTTTGAGCTTTACTTAAGTAAAGTATGCACAGCCTTCTGCCATTTGTCTTTCTTTAGAAAAAGCAGCCTCTAAAGAGTCTGTCAATAGCCAGTTTGACCTATAAACGTGTGTTTCCAGGTGTGCCTGCCCCAGGCAGCTTGGCATGGATGTAGAGAGGTGTCAGAGGCTCTTGGACAACCTGAAGGGTCATGGGGAGTCCTGAAAGGGCTGGTTTTGGAGTTTGGTCCCATCAGGTGGGCATGCATGGGGTACAAGACCCCTTCCCCATCCTCCTGCTAAGCTGGTTTTGGGCAATACGTGTGTACTCCTCCGTTACACCATTAAAGCTTTCCCAGTCCTGGCTGTGCATCCTCCTCCCCATCCCCTGTGAGTTTTGAATTTTTAGAGCTCAGCCCCACTTCAGAGGTGACTGAACTGTGGCAAGAGCTGTCTGTGTTGAAGGCAGGAAGCAGAATAACAACTTAAAGAGGCTTGGGGTGTTTTTTTAATGTTAAACTCCTTTAAGTGTGATGCTAGGGAGAGCAGCACAGCATGGAAAGTGTGAGCAGTTATCGCGCAGGGGCCCGGACTCGCTCTGCCCTGCTGCCGCTGTGCTCAGCCAGGCGTCCCCGTTCCTGTGCTGGCCCTCCAGGAGGACCCTGAAGAGAGGCTTCTGGCATCAAGTGAGAGTCCTTCATGTGAGCCCATCTGTGCACTTTGTTTAAACAAGTTAGTAGTCACTTAAAAATTTCTGCTAGCCTCTTAAAGGCTGCTCTGCAGGGTCTACATGTGTGCAACAGCAAGTGT
Organism: Falco cherrug; assembly: GCF_023634085.1. Taxonomy (NCBI): domain Eukaryota; kingdom Metazoa; phylum Chordata; class Aves; order Falconiformes; family Falconidae; genus Falco; species Falco cherrug. Next base: position 28,771,679 of record NC_073707.1, read on the forward strand.
TTACCTGGAACACGTGTGTTCAGCAAAAAAATCAGTAAAATGGGAATGTAAAAGAAAGGACTGGGAAAAAAAGTTTGACTTAAAATATTCCATCAAAACTACTTCGATTTAGACTTTGTTTTGGTGGTTCTGTTATGAAATACTGCAGAGGTAACCTCTTCAAAACATGTGGGTAAAAAAAAATAATACTTCAGCTGAACTTTAAGAGATTGTATACCCCTACATAAAACCCTGCACAAGATATTCTGAATTTCAGTTTTCCAAATTGCCTTGTATTCAATTTAAACCCACCACGCTTTGATCTCCATTCTGCAGACCAAGTAGTTTTACGTCTCTATTTCACTCGCAGCCTCCGGATGGCTGATTGGGGGGTAAGGGAACTTCTACCTGTCGCTTCCAATTTTAGGATCAGGACCCAGATTTGGGAAATCACTTGAGCATGTGCCTGACTTGAAGGAAAGGTTTCCTTGTGTGGTGCTGCCCTCCCAAAAAAGAGATGTCCTCCTCAGTCTCCTCCAGTACCTAATGCTTGAAATTGGGCTGACCCAGGGAAGTCACTTCTTCCCCAGCACCGTGGGGGGCCAGAGCCCTGAGAGCCCAAAGACTCGATCCCATTGACCTTCTCGTTGCTCTTCCCAGGGAAAAAAGGTTGGGAGAGTGGGAGCAGCCTCCCAGCATTTCTGTTACCCACCTCGCCGGAACAGCACTCACCGCTCTCCTTGTTTGGGCATTAATGAAATGCACAAAGCAAAGAGGCTCATCCATATAAATGGGTGATTTAAATAATGAGGAAGGAGGAAGGATGTGGTTCAGTGTCAGTACTGATTAATTAGGGTATAAAATAAATAACCCTCCTAACAACATTGGCTGTTTCCACTATAACTTACTCTATTATCTCGTGATGGAGTTAATACAAGTGACAGTGTAATTACAGGTTAGTTAACTGGCCCATTATGACGTTTGCCTAATTTTGGGGGATGGACCAATTTACACGTACACATTTTCCTATTGCAAAGAAACCAACAGCAAAGTGGTAAAAGTTGGTTGCTAATCCTGCAGTTTCACCACTCGTCAGGCACAGTTTTTCAGTTCCCCCCCGCTTTGTGAAAGTCAATCACGCTGATGCCAAAAGCGTGGAATAATTCCCTCGTGTGCTTGTTTGATGTCACAGCTGAGGTCACGGTTAGGTATTGTGCTCTTATGAGTAAGCACGTTTATCTAATGTGTGGCCGCACAATGAAATGATGAACAGATGTTAACAGTGAGTTTTTAACATCTTAGCTCTATTGTATGGAAGTTTTATTGAAGTGTTTTGCCTGTTAACTCTATGAGTGTCAGACAAAAGCAAGAAAATATATACCAGGTTTTACAGGGTTTGGGAGTGGATTTTTAGAAACAACATTGCTGCACAGCAAATAACTGCCGATGTAACAAGCCGTTTACATTTAATACTTTTATGGCAGCTGGCCAATAGCTTCCGCAGCTTGCGGTATGGATCACAAATTTCTCATAGAAAGAGAACAAATGCAAAATTAGATCTCCCAAATTATAATGCATTACAACCCAAACTTCACGTTAACATAGGCCTTCAATCATGACATCAAATCCTTAGTTTGTTTAATGGCTCCACGGAAATCGTGAAGCTATTCTGAAATATTTTCAGTGGTTGGTTGGTGCTGCTTATTTTTTTCATGCAGGATGGGAGGAAGCGGGGAGGAGGAAATCAGAAAATTTTCCTGTGTTGTGATTGTGTGACAGTGGCATTGATATGATATTCTTAAGGTCTCTTTAGGTCAATACAGCTGAAAACAGGATCTATAAATGGGAGTTTTTAGCACCTTAACTACAGGTGATGCTGCCAATGCCATACACAAGATATTATCGTACAGGGCTTGTATAAGGTCTAGTACTTAAATAACTAGTCTTCTTTCCCAGAATTATTGTGATGTCTTTTTTCTAAGTCATCTGAAATACATTGCAACTTCCCAGTGCCTCAGTTTCTCTACTTACGTATGGGTGATACATTTGAACTTAAATTACTTAATGCCTCCAAACTATTTTAGGATTTGGGGTAAAACATCCAAACACTATACGTTGTTATTGAGAGAGCAGCAAAGCTTGATTCTTCAGAATTCAAGGCAAATATCCTTATTTCTATTTCAGTGCAAGTTATAGCATTATCTTTTTTTTTACGGTAAGTCACTTTTTTATATGCTATAGAAAGTCACTTTGAATTCAAATATAAAATGAGGCCATCCATCATGTTAGCAATTTAATTACCTTGGTATATATTTTTTCAGCAACGCCCCCCCCCCCCCCCCCCAAACACAACAAACCACCTCTATTATTTGTTGTGTGTATATATCTTATTACAGATTCATTGCCTGGGGACAGGCAGGGCTGTCAGCGGGGCAGTCCTTGTGGTTGGAAATGCTGAGATGGGGAGCAGATAAGACATGAAGCCCTTGTGCCTCCTGTTCGGGTGCGCTCCGCTCCGTGTTTGCTTGGGGCCTTACCTGTTAGATTCCCTGTAATCTTTGTTGCAACAGTGAAATGGTGCCTTGTAAAGCAATGAAGCGTGACAGGGATATTGAAAGGGTCGAATGAGGTAGAAATGCGATATTTTCTGTCTTTGGCGGGCCCAGGAAATAGGAGTCCGGCTGCTGAACTGGGGTTTGGCATTCACCGACGTATTTGCAGCAAGAAAGTTGTGAGATTTATTGTTCGGTGCTTACAGAAGAGACAAAGTAAGCAATGCCCGCGATTTATCTAATTGTTTAACCATCTGGTTTCACAGCGACTGAAGATTAAGTGCTGAGGAAACTGGGAAACTACAAATGGCAAAGAAGGAAAGGGAGAAGGGCCTCTATTTATTAAGGTTTTGCTGGTAACATTCACAAAGTACCTAGGTGTTTCTCAGAGATTGAGACAGATTTCACGGTTTGCTTTTTTTTTTTTTTTTTTTTTAAAAGGGTTTGATAATGTTATGGCCAATAAAATGTGTAGCAATAGAAGTTGACATAATGAGAAGTGTAATGAAATGACGTTTCAGGACATGAGTGGATTCAAGAATTGGGATAGAAAAGGAGGTCCCACTGCCATGCCCACATCTCATGGCACGCAATCTTTTCCAAAACCATTAGCTATTAACTAGGCGAGATATGGGTCACCAGATTTAATGACATATGATATTCAGAAGGACTCTGGTCCCACTCAGGCAACCCCATATGATGTGCTATTTTCAGCACTCAGCTGGTTTTCTCATTTTAACACATTTTCCACAACAAAAACTGGTGGGTGCTCACCACAGCAGAGAAATGAAGTTTTGCCTTTAGATGCTTGAGCAGGAGCTGAGCTTGTCTATGCAGAACGTAGATGGGTGTATAGGTGGGACCTGGGTGAGTTAGCCAAGTCACCAAGTAAACCTTAAAGCTCACTAACAATAAATTGCTGTTTTAGTGAGAGAGCCTAATTCACTGATCTCCCAGTTATAGCTGTTGAAGCAAACAAGCAAAAGCATCTTTTGTAAGGCTTGAAAAAAGCAGGAAAAAGTGCTTGGGTGAGATGCCTGAAGTGAAAGAGATAGAAAGATAGTATTTAAAAAGGACAGAATCATTTTTATCCTCTTGGGTAGAAAGCTACCCTGTGGAGTAGATGAGATCAGATACTCTTTCATTCTCTCTGTTGTCCTACATCTGTCTTCATTAGGAGTTTTGCTCTACCAGGGTCCAAAGATCTCAGACTTTTGATTAGTTTCAGCTGGACTTCAGTATCAAACCTGAAAAACAGTTATTTTGTCTGCACATGTTACTTTTCCACAAGCAAAGGCACATCCTACAAATAAAGTCTTCAGGGAGGTGTAAAATTGGCCTGCAACAGCAAGAAGAGAGAAACAAGCTGGCTTGCTTTATATAAAAGACTATGCAGGTATCGACCCCAGAAAATTTGTCAAGTCAACACCTAATGATGGCTTAGCTGCTGGGCTTGGCCATGCAATATTTAAATCAGGCTCTGGTTTTTAACGCCTTAGTTTTTAACATATGGGGCCTGAATGACTGAGGAGAAACAGAAGCGCCGTGTGAGCATTTCTCCCCAGGAGCCAGAGTAGTTCTGCTGAAGTTTGGTCATAAACTCTTTAAACTACCACGTCTCTAGGGAAGGCTCGGGTGAGCGTCTCCGCATCTGCCATCGGCTGTGTTTAACACCAATCCTCCAGGAGCTTGTAAAGCACCACGGGTGAAGGGAGAAGACTTTTTCCAGAAGTGGGATGCTCGTCACACGCAGCGGGCGAGGTTCAGAGCCCAGGGAATGTGGGCAGAGTGGTCCCAGTGGTGGGTTGTTTGCTCTCAGCCTGGGACACCAGGAGCAGCTGATAAATAGCTGGCTCCTAAGCCAGAGGATGGGGGCTCTAGGCAAAACCAGTGTCCAGCCTGGAGCTGTTGGTGATTCTCCTGCTTGAAAAAAGGAGATAGTTTTTGATCAGAACATCTGGATTCATTGAAACCTAGAGGTTTGCAGGAGAATTTTGCCCCTGTGTTGAGGCTTCCCTTTGGAAATATTTCTTAAGATGGGGTGTGGGAGGAGGATATGGTAGCAGAAAATGTGTTTACACTGGGTGATAAGTGTGCCCACAGCGCACCAGATGCCAGCCAAGCTGGTATTAAAAGAAATGAGCCAACTTCAGCTTGGCCAGGTGTTTGATCCAGAGCAGGGAGTTAACCCAGGATTAACATGTCCTGACCACCACCGTCTGAAAACACTGAGTCTTCAGTCTTTGTCTCATTTGGAAGAGAAATTGGGAATAACTGGAAATTTAAACAATTGATCACCAAAAAGAGGAGCATGGCAGCATTCCCTTTACAACATGTGGCTTCACAGCCACTTGAATCATTAAAGGCATGAAAAGACAAGGTGGTTCCACTCACCTTGCGGACCTTTCAGCTTTTGAGAAACAAAATACATAGCAGTGGGCTATTTATCTGTCATTTTCGGAAAGAAGGTGAACATGCAGATACCAAAGAACATCTGGTGTCTTCATCCACACAGCACCTGATAATGATATTGTTTAGCTGTTGGGAAAATGATTGAGAGGTCTTCCATCGCAGCACCAGTGTCTTGGGCGAGAGTGTCTATATTTGTGTACTTTTAATGGAAAAAGTTGAAGCAACTTATTTAAAATTTATCATCTGTTTTCAGATTTCCTATTTTGCTTCCCAAGTGTCAGTATATTTCTTGTTTTGACATATATATATATTTGAATCATCTGTTTATATTAAATGCAACTTTGTAATACAACATGTTTTCTCTTAACATTTTTCAGGCTTTAAAACACAGATTTAAAATGAATAGAATTAACCTAAAGAGGTTTAAATATTGAATGAAATATTATGTGTTTAAGTGACTGTATCCAGAACTTTTTTCTATTTGTTTCAAGGCTAGCATTGGCCTTTTAGCTTTCAGTTCCAGTTTAGATTTTTGGGGTTTTTTTCCCAGCTGATATTTCAAAATTACCTAAATTTTGAAATTTCCTATTTCTATGCAGCTCTGGCAATTCTATAAACTGGAATTTCCAGGGTATGAAAGAGTTGCACAGGCAGCTGAGACACACAAAAATATCGTGGTATAGTTAAGAACTGAATCTAAATTTATTTTAATCTCAGTCCAGTGATTTAAACAGAGGGATTTTAACATTTCTTCTCTTCGTGATCAAAGATAGTGCCAAGAGCTGGATGAAAGCTTTTACTGAGTGTAAGAATAGATGCTCATGCACACTGAAAAGTGTTACTAATGTTGCTTTAATAAAACATAAATTCTGAGTCGTGCTCCCTGCCAGGCTGACGTGGGTGGACTCTATTAAGCTTTTTTTCGGTTGTGCTTGCAGACTGGGAGGTTGCGATGGGAAACCCGCACTCACTGGATGCAATCCAGGGAGGAACTCCACACAGAGTACAGCCAAAACTGGAGGACTTCTTCCAGGTCCTTTAAAGTCAGAGCAGGCGAGAGCTCAAATGCTCAACTGAGCCAAGAGGGGAATGCGAAGGGACCCTGAGGCAGAATTTGGGGAGGGTTCCCCAGCTGCTTGGTGGTCACTGAGGGGGGCCCTGGGGGTGGGGTGCCATCTGCAGAGGCTCATGGTAAACTAATGTGATGAACCTTTACAGTAAACCTGCTGGCTAATGAGCACATTCCTCATCCCTCTGGATCTGTGTGCTTTTTGAGTATTTGAGCCAAATCCACGTTTTTCAGCTGCTTTCAAGGGTGTCTGAGATGGGTAAAATGTAACAGCCTGAGTTGTGCAGTCAAATGGGATAGCTGCTTCTGCCCTTTTGGCTTGGGAATGTGATAATAAATCTGGTTTTGTGTAAGCAGTTATCTCAGATACACATTTGCCTATCCAATAGTAGTTTTTAAGCTGGGCTGGTTGTCAGCATCTCTGCCCAATGGGAATGCTCCAGCATTAAAACTGGGCAATTTTAATACTTGGGCAAATCGTGTGGGTGCAGTTACACTGTAATTTTTTTAATGACAGCCCTCTTGCATGTAATGGGGAGGGAGGATCTATCATTTGTTTCTCTTCTGGATAATGGCAAAGAGAAAAGCATATTACCTTTTTAAACTGACAACAAACAGGTTTAGCATTTGAATCAGGCAAATTTGTACGGTGTGTTTTCTAAACCAAGGAAGTATTAATCTTAACCCTTTTATGGCGTGATCCAAAAACAAATATAGCTTTTCTAGCCAGAAGTTAAGACAGTATATTACAACTCTGAGTTGTCACTGTGTTTCAGGTTTAGTATCAAACACAGCATCTCATTTTTTTTGTATAGACGTAAAAAAAAAAAAAAGGAAAAAAGTAGTGAATGGGAATGAGATTGTAGCATTCTCCCTTGTTTCCTTTCTCATGTAGACAGCAGAGACACACACTGTCTGTCTCATAACACTGGGCTGAAATCTAATCAGAAAGAATGCCAGGTACCATTGTTAGAAAAACAAAGCGTATTTGATATTTAAGTTTAATAAAAACTACTTGAAAAAAGAATTTGGGCCCAAAGTGGGAAGTACACTAATAGGTTTGAAGCAAAGAAGCAAACGTGTTCCTGATTACACCCCATTAAGAAAGTGGAATGCAGTGAGTGCTGCTTCCCCCGAGGAAGCCCCTGTGCGCACGGGATTTGGAGTTTGCAGCCAGCCCAGCAGACGATGCCAGACCTGCTGACCCTGTGAATTTTGCAGTATATTTTCAAAGATAATGTGCCTTCTGGGGTTCGCTGGGAAGGAAGGGAAGAGATACTTCACTGCACAGATTTTGAAAGGATTTGGAATAAGATCAGCTTATTGTGCAGTTTGTTTTTGTACGCATTTGCTCATCTCTAATAACATACTAAAAACTCAAAAGTGTCTTAAGCTTTGCTATATTTTGGTGTGCTCATTTGTTCCACAGCTGCCTTGTGTGCGTCCAAAGCGACACCGCCTGTTCCAAGTGGTTTCTGGTGAGGCAGAACTGTACGATTTGTTTGAATCATAACGTGAGTCTGGTATGAGTCTTGTTGTGATGTGTCCCTGTCTGTGGAATATGAGAAATTTCTTCATTATTTTTCATCAGACAATCCTATGGAAAATAAAGTTCACATGGTGAAACTGCAGAGGCAGAGTGATATGATATTCTAGGAAACATTGTATATGCAGCGCCTGCCAGACTGGTCTGTATACCCAGGGATAGAAATCCATCACTGGAGGTGGCTGGAAACCTGCAGTTGCTGGTTCAGAGGTAGGACAAAGGGGAGTAAGGCTTGGGGATCTTATCAGAAATCACAGCACTAATGTCATCAGTGTTTCTTGGGAGGGTTACGTTATAACTCAACTTTATAACTGGGAATTTGTACATACGCCAGCTATCCCAGGGGGTGCAGATTTTAAATGCACACACATTTCATTCTGTGTGACAACACCTTGAAAACATAGGTTAGTTAAGACAAACCACCGTCAATTAAGTTTATTGGATGATGTCAGTGATGTAGGTGATATATATGGATTTAGAAAAAGGCCCACTCTTCTCTGGATCTGCAGTTTGTCAATAACGGGAGGAAATGTACAGTGACTATTGGTGTGATTTTGTAATATGCAAAATGGACTTAATTATCAGCATGAGAAATCGCTGCATGAAGTGTAAGGATTTTGATTTGTGGGTTTGTTCTTTGTTTTCAAAAAATACCATCTGCAAATGGCAGAATTATTTTCATAGCTCATGCCTATGGATTTACTAGAAAGAGACCCATGTATTGCCCTTCAGCTGGAGCTGGATGTGATCCCTAGCAAGGTGCACACAGAAGCAGCCATGCCTTGTCCAATAGACTTTTACTATAATCAGAGACCAGCTGGTTTAATTTTCTCTGGTGCTTTTTTTGCCACTGGTAAATGACGTTGCTAACAGCTGACACGGAATTTTAATAGCTTCTCATTTTATTTAATTGCAAGCTGTGAACAGTGAGAACTAATAGTAAAGGAATGAAGGCTTCAGAAACTATCCCCAAATTATGTGTATGTGCTGTTTTTGGTAACTTCAGTTCTCTATTTTAGGAGGAAATAATTAAGTTGTAGTTATGATTTACATTGGCATCAATAATGGGTGAAGTACCCTGCAAAAGCTCCAGGAGATTGAAATTTGTGGCAGATTTTGCTTCAGATTCTGAAAATTATTCTTTTTACATCTCACGTGTATAATTCCTTCTACTCTGGACTGCAAATATACTTCCGAGTTTGTCACCTCAGGTGTCTTCAGGACCATAAGCATTCTGTCAGCTCAAGTCAAAGCCAAATAGGTTGTGCTGCAATTCTTGTTTTCCCCAGCTTCTCACGTGACTGAAGAGATTTGGGGACCAAAGAATAACACTGGCTCTCAAAAATAATTTGATTCAAACTCCTTCCAAACTCATATGGGGTTGTATAGATTTGAACGTGGCCAAAATGTATGAAAATGTGTATTAAATATTATGAGGGTTATATAATAATTTTAATCAATGAATTTTTTACTAGTTAAATATTTATTATGATTATTTCTAGTAATAGTTAAATATTTATTATGATTATTTCTAGTAATAGTTAAATATGTATTATGATTATTTCTAGTAATGACATAATTAAAAGCAACAGCAATTAATTTAGTCCCTGTACGGGATTTGCAGTGCAAGCTGTTGAGCATATCGAAGGGTGTCCCATCTACTCACATACTCAGAAATTCAGCATCTGCTTTGCTGAATCGATTGGCACTTTTACAGCACAGGACTGAGCCTTTCAGGTTTCTCTTCTTCACTACTTTTTCTCTTCTTCCCCTTAAAGGAGGAAAAGGCAACCTCATCATGTTGGGCATTAGCTAAGAGCCCAGGCATTGTACTTAAGTGTACTCTCTCGGACTGATTTCATATTTGATCAATCTCTCAAGATGGGTTTCAAATCCAATATTGATGCATTTTTTTCTCAGGACTGTAAGTTGTTTGATGATTCCTAGAAGCTGCTCTTGTAAAGGCTTAACTCACTATTTGTTTAAACAAAATAAACAGTGAAAGTAACAACTTCGGTAATTTCCAAATCCCTACTTCTTAGTTTATTAAACTAACACAAACTGAGTACTACCCCACTCTCCTGCAGTCTGCTACCATTGTCTTTACTGAACACAACAGGGATTTGCACGTTGGATTTTGAAGCACTGTCCATGCTGTTAGTAAGCTTGACTGCCTCCTCTTGTGTGTGACAATTTCTTTTACTATTTATTTTAATGTTCTCTCCCTCAGCTTGATTTACTTGTCTGTTTTTGGACTTGCCTAATGGTAAATTGATCCAGATGAAATTAAATGGGACAAACCTCATTGCTTATAAAGAAACAGTTGTGTGATTTTGGCTGGACTGATGGCTTCTCAAATCCTAGATTTTTCTTACAACCATTTCTTTTATAATGTCATCCCAATTTAGCAAATCAGATCTTAAATTATCTCCTTCTGACCCAACGACTTTTTGAGTTGCTTTTTTTTTGTTTTCCTGGTTGTTTTGCTTCTTGCCTAGTAGTCATTTTCTAGCTATATCCTTGCTGCACAGGGCAAAGGTGGTTAAAATTACACGTGCTACACTCTGCTTCTATTGGGGCAACTGTAATCTCATGTACTGATAATGCTTGTTTTTTCACAAAGTAATTTTTATTCTTGCTTTGACTTAATTTTTTCAATACTGATGAAGAAAGGAGCTTCAGCATCTCGGATGTGTGTTTTGACATATGTTGTCTTATGAAGTGATCTGCGTTTCAGAAATAGGTTACACTTGTCGGTCAAGAGCTGTTGCTTTAACTAGTGCTCATGCCCTGTATTCGTGAAAAGCTGTAATTGATTCCCATCTCTTTTATGGAATAGTCCTATTTTCTTGCTGAATAGATGCTTCTGGTTCTTTTAAAGGCAGCATTCATCTCAATTGGCTCACTGTTGCTTTTCACTACTGTCACCCAAGAAGGAGACCCATCATCCTCCTCCCCCCTTCAAATCATAGCATTCCAAACTACCAATTTTTCTGTCTGGTTAGATCTCTGGACTCATTGAAGAGTTTCTCCTCAACAGCAAAACACCAAATGTTTCGAGATTCAAGATAAAATGCTAGAAGTTGGTAACACTGCTTTCAGGTGTCTTTGTCATAGGTGTAATTTTGGGGGAGGAAGCTGGAGATGAACGGAGCTGAGGGATTTCCAGAGGCTGTACCTAATAACATGGGCTTGTGCTGTAACCTCAGAGCTTAATGTTGTAAAACTGTGCAGAATAAAAGGGACCTAGAAAAACGTTAAGCACAGTTTGGGTAAAATAAGAGAAGACCAATGCTTGCAACCTACCATGAAGAAGGCATTCAGTCTCCTTTCTCCTGTTGCATTTTGGAAATCTAGTCGCCTGGGCTTCATGCCCACAGGGTCCATAGGTGAATAATCTATGGTGTGGAGAATAAAAACACCCAGTTCACACCTAGGAGGCATGGATCCTCCCTGTTTATCTACAAAAGATAAACAGTTTGGTATTGCTTATTTTTATGCATAATGTGTTTCGGTTTTGAATGTTTTCTACCAAAGAAGAAATTAAATGTTCCTTTGGCCACCTCTTTCTGCAGTCACCTATCTTGCAGACACATTTGAGGCTTATGGGATAATTTCTTGCATGAAGTTTAATTCAATGAGAATAGATAAGGCACAATCTGGCATTAAAGCAAGCTTCTTTCAACAAAATTTGAAAGAGAAGGCGAACGTCTCCAGGTTTCTACTTGTCTCATCATGACATGTAATTCTGTAACAGGGAAGGCCAGGAGCAAAAGAAATGAGAAACCAGAGCCCTGCAAAGTATTTGCCAGGAAACCTGAAATTACATGGAAAGCGCTGCCCGTTGAAGGCAGCTGACTAGGCTGAGGTTTACAAACTTTTTTCAGAAATCTAGGCTCAGTTTCCAGTGAAACCTGGCCTGATTTATCATTTTAAGTCACAGCCAGGTGGGATTTCATGTGATTGCAGGTGAGATCCGGTGGCATCTCAAGGGTTTCGCTCCCTGACCTAAGGCAATCAAATCCTTTGTGATACAATGCTGAGATTTTTATTTTTTTTTTTCCACGGGCTTCTGCAAATCAACACCAGTGCAGTTTATACAAGGACAGGGTTTTGGAGTTGCTGGAGGGCAAATTTCACTAGAGCAATGTTGTGTGACAGCAGACTCGATGTTCTCCCACACTGTGGGGGACCTCAGCCCCAAACTCACTGTGGTATCCAGGGCTTGTGTTACATCCCAGGACGGTATATTCTGTGCAAGGGCCATATATCTGGTATAACTGCAATTAAATACTAACGTAGTGTGTATGCCAGAATGCTATTATAATTGCCAGCACTGTTCAACAGCACTCTTCGTACGGCACATAAACAGCAGAATGCAAATGCTCTAATGGATTTTTCTTTTTTCCCTTCACATTGGCCTGATAAAGTATATGATTAAGAGTAATTGGAAATTTCTTGACCAGTTAATTAAGATACATCAAATAGCCGCAGCCCACAGGCAAGTACACTAAATCCTCAGGCTTTCACCTGCCTCCCTTTCCAAGCTCCTCTGTTTTTCTGGAGTTTGGCTGAAAGTTTGGATGCTGGTGGCCCTGAGTTATGTCTTTTTTTTTTTTTTTTTTTTTTAAAGGTTTTATGCCATTTTGGGACACTGGTTTTAGTGCAGAGGTAAACAAGTGAGTCATACACTTCTGTGTTAAAACAAATCAATGTCCTGTATCATGCTATTTACTTTATCATTAAGGCGGAAGGGTGGAGAGGTGGAAATGTTTTTTATCTGGTTAGGGAGCAGAGGAGGGAACAGAGAGAGAGGTGCTGAAAATTCAGGTGAGTTGAATTTCCAAAGGGTGAAAATACTTCTCTGAATGGATGGCACAATTCCATCTTCAGACTAGATTAATTCATGAAGGACCCAATTCCACCTTCATTTTCCTTACCACTCTCACTGATGTCATTAAAACACATTCAAAAGGACAGCTAGAATATACGGCCCAGGCTTTAAAAATCTATAAGGATCATTAAAGAGTGGAGTTAAAATATTAATTTGCCCATGAATGGCACACAAAGAAATTAAGCCTTTGATGGCTTCAGGCTTCTCAACAGAGAAACAAGGATTAAAATAGATTTCATAAATAAACAAATAAATAATCTCAGTAATTTCTCCACACTAATATGCCCAGACTTAATTAACTGTTCTCCATTAGAAATACATATCCTGAAAGAGGTTGATGCTCCAGCAGAAGCTGAGTTGGGGTGACCGCTTTTTTGAAAGTTTAAGCTTTGTGTAAGAAGAAATGTAAGAAATAAATGCCGGACTAAAGCACAACGGCTTTCTCTTTCCCTGAATGGGCCAGCTACGGTGGAGCTGAAACTGCTGCAGGTCCCAGCAGTGGGAAGCAGCCTGTGCTGGTGTGTTTGCCGGTGGTTTTATGGGGTTGGTTGTCGCAAGCCTTCCAAACACTTCAAAAGATATGGCTTTACCTTGGTACTGTATGTCCCAGAAGAGGATTGCAATTTAACTTTAGAAAGCTCATGCTATTTCTGATATGCTGTCTTAGAGTTCCTCAGACATAATTCAGAGTTAGGTAATTGTTTTATGGGTTACTTAGCAAATCCAGATATATTTATTTAGCATAAATAAGCCGATAAGTGAGTACTACTGAGAAGGTACCAGTGTTCTGTGCATGTCCTCAGTTCAGTGCTTTACTACGTAATCTTTGATACAGCAAGAAGGCGCTTGGATGTTATACTGTTTGTTTAAACTAGCATCCTGTGTCAGTCGTCGGGTTTCTTAAAAGAATTAGTTGGGGTCAATTAAGTATTTTAATAAATGTTCTTGAAATGTCAATTAATCTGTAAACAGCACTCAGCGACGTGATAGTAAACGTAGCTGCTCAGTTGAGAGGGGATGTGTGTCTGCTCTCGACATTTGCTTGGTAGGTAATGCCGGAAAATTGGATGCACCTTTTCTAGAGTCTGATAATTCATAAATCTGTTGAGCAAGGTAAGTTCCATCATTAACCTTTAATCTTTTAGAAGCAAGTTGGCTAGAATCTATTTACTTTAACTAGCTTGTTCACTGATAATGCATGATTTTTAAATTTCCTTTTGTGCATTCCTTAGCTAAAGAAAAACACAGCTGTGTGTGAGACAAATTCTGTTTATTTTCTCGTTAAGAAAAGTACAAGAAGATAGTATCATTGGAAAGCTAATAATAAAGAACTACTAAAGAACGCCCTTCATCTGTTTGCTCTGCCACTTTACGAAGGCTCTCCAAACAGTCTTTTCAGATGTATTAGTAAGAAAAGATATCTTAAAAGTCAAAGGAAGACAAAGTTAATGCATTTATAGAAGTACCATTTCAGATAACATTTTACCTGAGTGTTTAGATTAGTTAAATATTAAAAAGGTAGAGATAATAGTGTTGTTTGTATTCATAAATGTGGAAAGTTGCATTTTCAGGGCAGTGAAGTGTAAGGCATATCAAAGGTTTATCATCCTGGAATGTGCGGGGAGCTGCGTGCCCATCCGTGTGGGGAGGCTGCAAGGTGCTCCCTCCTGCGCTTGCTCACCAACGCCCAGTGAAGAACACGGATGCTTTGGCTTATATTTTTAAATGCCTTTCCCCCCAGTTTTCTATCCATAGGTAAATAGGGGGAATCAGGAAAACTACCTGATGTCGGTTAGCTAACTGCCTGGACCCGGTGAAACTGCTCAAGTATTGGCGGAGTGCTTGGTTGGGGGAGATCCACTGATGCGTTGGGGAGAATGAGACTAAGGAAAAGTCTCGGCATTTTTAGGGCTTTCTGCCAACCCCATTTATAGGATAACACCACCTCTCCCGCAAAGAAAATATGAAGTGAACATTCACGGAGTGCCCTAGAGCCTGCAAAGGGCTCAGCATGCCCTCCTCTGCAAACACCCCTCTAGGCATGGGCAGTCACATACATGTCCAGGCACGATGCTGATAGTCCAGCCACAAATACAGAGGTGTGTACAGTAGGGTGAGATGGAGAAGACGTGGCCAGCACCCAGATGTGCACACAAATAAAATTATGCACCTCTGACATTACCATCCCCTCTCTGCTCACCAGAATCTGAGGACAAGCCCGCAGCCTTGCAGAACTCACCAGTGGGAACAGCCTATCTGCAAACTGCTTACAGAGGGGTGCAGCAATCCTGCCAGCAATCCCGGCAGATCTTTTTAGTCTCGTTACCATTCTCACAGGCAAATCTTCAAATATATGTGTTGAAATGATCTGACAATTATGGCCCTGGCTAAAATATTATGTTGTTTTGACTGAATGTGGTTTAAACTGCCATCTGCTGGCTTGTACTTCTCAGGGCCAATATTCAAACCAATGTTGCCTCTTACAGTAACCCTCATTCATATGAAAATAAAGCAGGCTGAGTAATACCTTCCCTCCTGCAATGTACAGCTGAAAATTGCACTGAGGAATACAAATGTGGCCAAGTGCAAAGGTAAATCCCGGTGCTTATAGGTAGATTCCTCAGGGATGTTTTTGTTCAATTTACACCTAGAAGAGAAGTTTAGTTGCAAATGCAAGTGTGCAGCTTCCCCTGAAGTCAATGAGATACGCAAGTACACATGGCGAGCTGAGACAGTTGCTTACAGGGTTTTTTTTTGCTTATAAAAGCAGCTTCCTGGAATAGTACTTGGGATTCTTGCCAGAGCAAGGACCAAAGATGGCCTAGCTCATTCTATTCAAACTTACTTAAAAGTAATTAAGCCTGCCTTTTTTTTTTTCCCTTTCCGAAACTGCAAGAGGAAACTCCAACTAGTTCGCTTGAAATTTGGCAGTTACTTGAGAAGGAGGACGTTAATACCAGTAGCTGCTTTGAATTATTTTCCCATTAGTCTTTTACTTTGGAAACATCAGGGCATCACTGTCACTTGTTGCTCAGAGGTGCTGGAAAGATCTCTGGAGGACGTGACCAGCAATGGGGCAATGTGCAGGACCGTGACACGAGCTCCAGCTGCCTGGCCGTGCTGGGAACGGAACAGGATGCCTGGCTGGAGGGTGGAAGTGCTCAGTGACAGGGGACGTTACTGCCCTGTGTCTCCCAGCTTTCCAGAAACAGGGGAAAAAAAAAATATCCTTAAGCAGAGAAAGCAAAGGGAAAGATCTAGTATTTCTTGTGTTAAACCCAACAGAACTCTCTTCTGCAATTTTACGGAAAACTGTATCCTTGAGAGAAATAGTGAGGAGAGGAATGAGCATGGAGATCAGAGGCAGGATGGGCCAGATCTGCAAACACCACCAAGGACCTCATTTGCAGAGCCCTCCACCAAGCCCACGAGTCTCTGGAAGACCTTTTCATGTTTATTCATGGTGGCAAAGTGAACTTGCAGCATGGTGGGCCAGTGCAGGTGCACCAGCATCCTGCAGCCCTGTTAATGTTTGACCCTGGCTCCCATCAGCAAGTGCAGGGTTGTCCCACACCCCCAACATGCCAGCACATGCTACACAGGCACCTCCGAGATGCTCAGGTGGTGAGAAACCCCCTCCAGGTCCAACACCACTGGCTTCTCGCACTTCTTGGTTGACACAAGCTGGGCAAGCCAAGAGGGGATTATAAAACACCTTTCATCTGGGGGATCTCAAGGCGCTTTGCAAACATTGAGTCATTAATTCCCCCGAGTGCCCCTTTGAAGTTGGCAGGTATTATTGGGGGAGCAAAAGAGAGAGCAACAGAGGCTGCGCAGCGACTGTGGCAGAGGAATGCAGTGATGACATTGATGACATGACTAATTTATTTAGCAAACTGAGTTTAGCATGCTAATGAGGATGTATTTGCCATCATCCCATCATTCATCAGATTTATGAGGCTCTTTAGGCAATGAGCGCTGCTGTGACTAAGTTTAGTTTGATTTGTTCAATTAATTCCTCTAATTCATTTTGATTGAAGAAAACCCCATAAAATTCTTTGGCAGGTTAGAGGGACCCCAGTGTTATAAATGTGTGTGTGCATCTGCCTATATGCATCTATTTACCTATAGAGAGACAAGTGTCTGGGGACGTCTCCGACTATAAAGTGCATTAAAGTTTTATTTTCTACTTTAAATCACTTTACTATTTTTATTTCTTGCTCTTGGCTCCATAAATATTAGTGTACATGGTATACTCTAGACCATTTCAAGTCAAGGTAGAGACTATTTTTTTTTGTTGTTGTCGGCATAAACAGGTATTACGGTAAGGCTTTGGTAGTCTTCCTGTTGTTTCTTTGGGTATAATTCACCATTCAGGATGCTCGGCAAAGTCATATCTAAACACGCTCACTTTTATGTCCCATGAATAGCAAATGACATCACTGCTTCTGGTACCAGAAACACCATGTGGCAGAGTTGTGGCACTACTGTGTAGCTGAGGCCAAAGGGACCTCTTTGAGCGCTTTGGGCCAGCCCTCACTCGGAGCAGGTACAACACAGATCGGGTTGCTCAGGGCCTCGTCTGGCTGAGGTTGCAATGTCTCCAAGGATTGGACATTGCCCCAGGGTCTGACCACCCTTGTTTTGAAAACATTTCTTCAAATATCTACTTGCTGGTGAGGCAACCTGTATCTGTGGCCTCTTGCCCACTGCTGGGAAGCTCAGAGGAACATCCTGGTCCCCTGTGGACCCTCCCAGGAGGGGGCTGGAAGCAATGATGTGCCTTTTGCCTTGCTGGGCACTGAGGATGTGACACCATGTAGTAGAAACCAACAAAAGCAGCAGGGGGTGGATGATGCAGCATACCGTTCCTGCTGCACCTTTCACACAGATGCCTTTTTCCCTTCTTTCTCTGCTTGTTGATCTCTGGGACCACTGATGCATTAGGGAACATTGGTTTACCAGCGTGACTACAGCTCCCAGCAGCCTCTTTCTTTCAGCTTTGAGTAGCTAATTGGTTGTAAGATGGTATTGAAAGAATGGGTTTTGAACATATTTTGGCACTTGAAGGCTGAATGCACACCTGTAGTTGCTTTGGATATTTAGCCAATAGGAAGTTGCCTTTCTACTTTGTGTTCAAGATTGATTTTTCTTTTTTTTTTTATTCCTTCCTTTCTTTTTGCCCTTCCCACTTGTTTTTCAGCTCAACATGTCCGTAAATACAAAAGCTGGTGCTCAGGAGCACCATGTGAACTTAAAACAAGCCTCCAATGTTGTAGAATCCAGAACTGATGATTATGCCAATCCATAAATGAAATTTTATTTCAGCTGTGACTAGTATTGCTAATGTTGCTCCTTGTTTCTGGAGGTTTAAGATACTGTCTGGGAGAGAGCAGGGCTTGGTTGTACTGAGTTGGAGCCAGGCACCAGCAGCCTGGGTTTGTACCACTGCTGGTTGCTGCTCGTGCGGTGGAAGCATCTGCACAACTCAAGCAGAAATGAAGGCTCAGCTTACTCGTTACTGTACAAAATCCAGTGCCCTTAGAGTTTACCAATTCTGACATGCCTCTTTTTAAAGTAAGTTTAAAAGATCTGTGTGCAGAATATTATTGACTTCATCCCCAGAAAAGGCATACCATGGGGAAAGTAAATGAAGTTGTGGTGAAAAAACATCACCTTGACTTTCCTCTGATGCCAAATGTTTGAACAGAGACAAGAAAAAAAAATTCCAACCCCACTCCCAGTCTCTTGTGCTGGTTTAAATCAATCGTGTGCTTATATACCTTTTGGGTTTGTCTTCTCAAGTACCAGCCCCCATCTGCACTGTTGAAACGTTTCACCTGTTCCAAATCAGCCAGATATAATTAGGGAAATCATAGCCAAAAAAGCATGCCAAGACCTCTCAGCAGCCGTGGATTCACCCTGCTGCTGCCCGTGGCAGCAGTGCAGATGTGCAACGCTGGGTTTATGGCAAATCTGTTCACATAGATTCCGGAGAACCCAGAAAGCAGGTTCTGGTCAGGGCTGATGCCGCTGCAGCTCGGCACGGACAGTTGGCAGCTCCTTAAACAGCAGATTTCTGCCCTGCTTATAGCCTTTAGCTAAGGAAGCATATGGAGCCCAATAAAGAAGTCAGTCTCCAAGCCATGCAGGATGCTCTAGCAGCCAGCCAGCAGTGAGGAGTAGGAGGTATAATTTTCACAGATTTAACCAAGAACAATGACACTATTTGCAATCAAGGGGCATGGCCAAAACTTATTTGCTGGAGTGCCAACGTGCATTCCCTAGTGGGTAATTGGAAAATGAGAACAACCTGTCAAAGATTAGTCCAATTTCTAAAGCAAGCACAAGACAGTCTGATTTTGTTTATGAAAAAGGGGCATCTAATTACAACTCAGATTTGGGTTTCAAAGTTAGTTATTTAGAGCTTTCGACTTGTATGTACACACTCATTATCGGTGCGGGGTTACTAAGCACCGCTAAATTCCAGTCAAGGTGGGTCAACCCTGCAAGAGCTGAGCGCAGCATCTCCCCGGCTGATGTCTATCTCCCCCTAATATCAACACCGGCTTTACAGAAAGCAGCTGCTAATGCTCATAGGTTTGAGGGCTACGGTAAAAGCGGATTTCATTACCATGTTTATTTTATGAGATACATAGTATATTCTGATGAGGGCTTCTGGTTGTAAATCTTAAGGTTTTGGCTTGGCTTAGCTGTTTCTTCATGTGCTGTGACAAGACTCGGGGAGAAAGCATGCCACTGGATCTCGTGGAGAGGGGGCCAAAGCAGGAGCTGGCCCTTAGCAGTGTCTGCAACTCAAATCTGACCCCTCCCAGAGACGTTTACATGGATTTGTATCCATAAATCCATGTCGTCAGTCCGTTGTGTGGTTAGGAGTCAAGGGAAAATACGATCCTGCCCTGGCCAAACCCTGTTGCTTGCTGCTGACTGTGGCATGTATCTGTGGGTGGTGCAAGCTCACTGCACCGGGCATCGCTTGCCATCACATTGATTTTGGTGGCTGGTGGCAACACATCACTTCCAGTAGTGGACCAGCAGTGAAGGATGATGCTTGTATGTCCTACAGAATGAAGACACATTATTTTTGTGCTACCTCATGCTCTCCCATGCATTTAGGATGAAGTCAGATGAAGGGTAGGTGTCACTTGTGTGTCTGAAGGGGAGCCCCCCATTTATTGAAGACACACTTGTTTTTTTACCTGGTGCCTTTCAGCATGTAGCTGCATGGAGGGGTCATACATCTGCTTATAGATGCCTCTTTACTAAGTCACTTTTTCTGTCATTCTTCACAAACCCTTGTGGAAAGTAAGCAAGGGATGATGAAATGGCCATAGGGAACATCTCCCTCGCCATGGATGGGTTTCTTAGCAGGGTGATGGCAGCAGTCTTCCCTAATGGTCCGAGTCCTTCCAGGCTCCCAAAATTCTGAGCAAAAAGGAGCTTTTTCTGCAGAACACTTTGGCTTCCTTGGCATTTTGGTACAGGACAAAGAGAGGTTCTGGGGGTGCCAAGTGGGTGCTGCTTCTTGCCAACAATGGGGGAGATACTAAGTCATTTATGACTTAGTAGAAATATTTTTTTTATTATTATAGTAGAAATAAAATTATTAGAAATAAAATTAGTGGAGATACCTGCTTTCCGTATCTAAACCTCAGGTTCCTCCTTATCCTTATGCTCAGTCCAAAAACCTTTGTATGATTGTAAGTGCAGGGTACTGTCCTGGGCAGTAATTTGTGAGGGAATGAAAGCCTTCCCTTGCAGTGGTGACCCTGGGATGGCAGTGCTGTCAAAACTCCTGGAAGGTGGTAGCTTGCAGATGCAGGATAGCTATCCCCCTCACTGGAGCTGGCCATGGCTTTGGCTGGAGTTGGCTATGTTATGCTGGTCTCTGTGTGGAAAGAGGATGAAATGTTAGAGGAGAAGAGCTGAATACCAATTTCTGGCTCTTGTCTTACTTATTGTTATTATTAAAGGCATCCAAGGTGGCATGTAATCCTACCCCCCTGAAAGGTAGTCCAGTGTTGGGAAAGCCATACCTTCCACGCAATGTCCTTTGCTGAATCATGGCAAAGTCCAGTGCAAAGCAATGCAAAGTTCCACCTTTGCAGGACAGGCAACATCCACACGTTTTGCAGTGTGACAGCAAGAAAATGCCCCCAGCTCAGCCAGCTTATCCCATATGTGCGGGAGGAGAACTGACAGCTCAGTCCCCACATCTGCAGATGGGTGGGAGATGCCTCTGCCAGCATCCCCGTGCTGTGCTGAGACAGCACTGCAGCTAGGCTGCTCTCTGCAAAACTAAACATATCGTCTCGATGAAACATCTCCTTCCACCAAAGCCAGCCACGGCACTTTGAATCTATGTGCTTGTCACCAGAGCTTTTGCACATAACAATGCGATGCATTGCAACTTTGTTATAAGAATAGTAAAAAATCCTGGCATGTATAACACATTCACTTCATATAAATATTTCCAAAGAAATCAGTTATTGAAGACTCAAATCAAATATTGCAGTGCAGTCTTGTTTATTCCATAACATTATTTTTATTACAGGATGACTTATACATAACCTTGAATTTCAAGTTTAGTAGAACAGACAAAATGTTTGTTTAGAGGGCAGGACGATTAAAAGCATTTTTTTCCCTGTTTGAATTGGATAAAATTGAAATATATCTTTTACGTCACAGTAGCACCCTAGTGGTTATCATATTGCATTAGTTACATGAGTTTTCAGTGAACATTATACAGTATATACTGCTTTCAGTAAATAGACTAGTCATGCTTATAGTTACATGGAAAACTCCAGGAAATTTGTGATGACATTCCCTGCAGGTTAGTAATTCTACCCAATATTTATATTGGTTTGATTTGAGCTTTAAAATAATCTGGTGAAATTAGATAAGGCCCAACGTTCTGAAAAAAAAAAAAAAATAATCATATAACTTTAAAAATAGTTTAGGCTAAATATTTGGGATTTACCAAATTCTACCATCAAGAAATTTCTCCTTATACCTTAGACAGCAGATAAAAAAAATCCCTCTAAAGGCTTTGAGTAACGTGATTTTTAATTTTTTGGGTTTTTACACACTTGTGCATTGTTAAAAATAACACAACCTTAAGTTTAGAGCCAGATTTGTTTTCCTAGTAGGTTGGAAGGCACAGTTCCTCTCTGGTACCAAATCGTTCCTAATCCCGCACCATGTACTATCTGCATCACCGACATAACATACAGCAACATTTGTGCTACAGCTCATCTTGAGTAAGTGACCACCTGCCCCAAGTAACCATTACAAATGGTATTAAATAACCACTTCTCCAGCATGACCAGAGACCACCCAGCACTCGGGTAGCAACTTCTCAGCTTCGGATTTTACTGCCCATGGGGCGTGTGCACGCAGCTCCCTGTGCTCCCAGGGGACCCGCCTATGTGCACCCACAGGTATTAGCCGAAATCTGCCCAGGTCAGAGTTTGTGCACAGGATACGGGCACTTTCCATTATTCAGCATATTCACCAGAGATTTTACACGAGGCAACAGTTAAATAACACTGTGCACTTAACACGTCTGAGCATGTCCACCCTGATTTTGCAGAGCTCTTAAGTATCTGCTTAAATTGATGCATGTGCTTAAGCTTATCCCTGTAGAGTTAAGCATGAAAAGTATGTATTTAACCTTAAACATATGCTTAAATGCTTTGCTGAATGGAGACCATAAGGCCTAATCCAGCGATCATTTAAACCAATATCACATTATTTCGGTGGCTGCCGTGTGTCCATTCATCTTATGAGTACTGTAGATAGATGAAGAAAAGGAGCAGATGTATCAGTGCTTTGTGACATGAAGCCCTTTATATGCAAAACCTTTTTCATTTTAAGTACTCTGCTCAAGCCATTTTTAATTGGACGGTCAGTGCCAAACTTTTTTTTTTCTGATAGCGGTAATATCCTACCATCTTTTTTCAGTTTTCTGGTCTATCTTACTCCATTGTGGCCTCTGCTTTCCTACACACAGCATCTGAGCTCCTGCTCTGTTTAATAAAAAAACCTCTCTTGCTGCAGAAGCAGCTATTTGTTAGCCCTGTGGATGTCTCATGGTGTGTGGTTTGCTGACAACTCTAGCTGAAGCAGGTGACTTTCCACCTGGGAAAAAAAAAAGAGAAGAAACCCCTGATGATCACCTCTGCCTCCATACAAAGCTGGTGCTCCTCCACACAAAGCTGGTGCTCCTCCACCTGCCTGGGGCTGGAGTGGGCATATGTGGGGATTTCAGTTTGCTAGGGCAGTTCTTGAGTCTTACTTGCTGTGACCTGTGGATTTTTTTAACAGATATGTGTAGCTTTTCCTCCCTGATGGCTGCCTTTGCCTCCCCCATCCGCACCGCCGTGCCCCATAGCCCTGCCAGCAGCCCCGGGGCTGGGAGCCGTTGCACGCTCCGAGTGCCTCTGCACCTCCCTGCCAGTCCTTGTGCGGCGCTGGCAGCCACAGAGCCCCTGCACACAGGTCTCATCAACACCAGCACAGAGATGTAAAAAAAGGCTAAACTCATGTCCAGTAAACCCCCACCCATTCCCCTATCTCAGGTAACGCTAGCAGCAGATGTCAAGGAAAACAACTTCAGGATTAGGTGAGGATGGAGCAACCCTTCCTTTGAGGTACTGTTTCTATTTCCAGTGATCCAAGACAGAGGTGATCTCTTTCATTTCAGTCCTGGGTAGACTTTGCGTCCGTTAACTTGTCTAATTGTGCCTTTTTACTGATTTTTACTGAAAAACGTCACACTGCATGCTACTGTGCCCTGTAGCCGCAATTGCTAATCCCAATGTATTTGCTGCGAGCGGTGCCAGGTCCATTGCTGTGCTGGAGCAGCAAGCAGCACGCCAGCAACCGGGGCGGCAGCACTTGTCCCCTTCTTCTAAACCTCCTCTTGTCCTACCAGGCAGAGGGTAAAGCAGCCTCAAGGGACATCAGCCTTCTCGTAAAATGAAGTTACTGATAGATGTGCCCCTTTCTCAGGTGCTTTGAGACTGACAGATGAAAGGAAGCTACCATGTGTTATTGTTTGTTTATTGAACTATCGGTCAATACTCGGCTACCAACACCCTGTGATTCACAGAACTTGGCTGAAACAGGTAGACTATTAAAAAAAAAAAAATATTTTTTTTGGCTTTTTTCCCTATCTGTAATTGTCACCAACAGCTGAGTCCCTAACTGAGGGAGGCTGGCAAAATTTCCTGGATTCATCCAAAATAGCCAGAGAGAGATATCATATTTGTGTGGTTTTGTAATTTAATTTTTTTTAAAAAAGAAATATTTCTTCAGCAATTTATAACTTGTATGTTAAGATTATAGAAAACTGGACAAGAATGTACAGTTCTGTATAAGTAGATGCTCCTGCTAATTTTGCAAACCTCCCAGGCTCTTTCCTGTGCTAGAACATAAAGGAACATAAACCATGTTTTGTTTAGTTTGACAAAGTCTTTCCCTCCCAGACTGGGAAGCTGTACACCAGCTTTTGGTCTGAAGTGGCTTTTTGTGGCTGTGTTATAAGCCCTTTTAAAAGTTTTGTAATGGAAATGCTGATAAATGGCACAAAAAGTGTCACTAAGCAAGCAGTGCTGTAATATTTGCAGCTTTCCAGGAAGTTTATAGATAGCAGGTAGCCCGTTAGGCTGGCTGCAAAGGGACTTTTTGCAATCCTGCTTCTTGTATCTCTTTGGTGTATGTGTGTAACTTCAAGTTCAAAGGTAGGAGCAGCAGCTGTGGTCCTGCCCCGGCACAGGGGCTGGCCCTATCCCCAGTTGCCGCTGGGGTGTCTCTGCTGGTGACTGGAACCAGCAGCTCCAAGCCACGCCACCACTCCAGCGTGCACCCCTGACCTATAAAATCCGGTTAATATTCCTGTGTCTCTCACTGGGTTATTGTAAACTTGAACTGGGCTATCACGGTATTCTAGCTTTTACACCAGATGTCTAAAACCTTCTGATGATATTGTTTAACATATTATTTTCTTTTGTGAGGCTTCTTTACATGGCAAGAAGCATCTTTGTGGTCTTTATTTTCCTTGGTTGAATACTCTTGTTTATATTGGATATATTTTAGCATGTGACATATCTGTCAATTAGTTTGTATATGGATTACCACTGAATATAGTATTTTATAAACCAAAAAGAGTCTCTTAGTGAGTAATGGGGCTAATCTATGTACACGTGTAAATAAATATTTAGAGGGGAGGATGCTGGGCCGTACCATATGGATATTGCTGGTTAGGACATGCGTGGTGGGATGCTTTTGTTCCCACTCAAATCAATAGCAGATCTCATGGGTTTCACTGGGAAGAGAGATGAATTTTTAACATGCCCAATTAAGAGCCCAATCCTGCCACCCTTGCTCATGTGAGAAATCCCATTGATATCAAGGAGTCTATTTGCCTGGTTAAGGACTAATTCTGTGAATAAGGATTTGCAGGAAACGGTCTTATCTCTTCTGCATACCACAGATCCTGCTCTCTAAAAGTGTTTGCTGTGAGCGCTTATCGTTTATGTAAGTGCCCTTCAATGGACATTTATATAATGGGGTAAATATTTAAAAAGTTGTGCAGTGCTTTAGCTATGCAGGGCTAAAGGACGTGAATGCTGCTGGCTGGAGCATCAGGCACCTTTTCCCCAGGTGCCAGGAGTTATAAAAGGGAAACGGTGTGACTGCAGCCAGGTTTGGGAAGCAGGGTGCCCTGTAAGAGGGATCTATACATTAGCATTTTTAAAGTGGTATTCATTAGGGCATAAAATACACCTCTGCTGAAAATGTGAGTAAAATCAGTTCAGAAATAACGTAGTTGCTTAATAATAAAAGGTTTGTTGTAACTTTGCTTTCTGCTGAGCTGTCAAGTGAAACTTCAGCCTTATAAATAATTATGTTTCAAAAGGAAATCGAGAGGGTAAAATGTTTTGAGGAGATGGTGAAACCCTGAATAGCATGTCTTTCGCCAAAATATAGATATGCCATTATTTATGAACATTACTGGAAAAACACGTGCAGTGACTAAGAGAGGTTGGTTGGGTTGTTTTTTTTTTTTTAATTTGGATAAACTCTTTTGCATTGTTTGTTAGTCAGCAGCAGAAACTACTGTTAACAGATTAATGAAAACCAAGTGATGCCTTTGAAGAATTTTTAAATGAACCTTAACTGCTGCCTACGGCGACTTGCTGAAAGTGAAGAAAAAAAAATAAATAAAATAAAATTAAGGTGAACTAGCCACTGTTACTAAGAGTCAATTGACAGAAGGCATGGGTCATTAATTTTGTGTCCTTTGTTTTGTCAGTTTGTTTTTGTGAGGCCTGGTAGAGAAAGTAAAACCAGTCAAGCTGAAAATTGTCTGCTCTGTAGCTTATTTCCCCTCCCAGCACGCCCTGACCCAGGGGAGCGGGCTGCGGGGCCGCGGCTCCCCTGCCCCTCCGCACGCTCCCGCGCCCCCCATAATAGATAGGGGGTTGTTAGCGGAACGGTTAATTCTGCCCCAGCTCAGCTTTAATCATCTGCAGGTTGCGTATGTTGGGAGGAATGAAATGTCTTCCCTCATGCAATCACTTTAGTGAGGGAAAAAGATCCCAGGGTGCTTTTGGCCTTAAAGTAAACTCTGACCGAAAGTCAGAAGGAAAACAAACAAACAAACAAAACCCACAAAAAAAACCAAAACAAAAAACCTGTGACCAAAGGGAAAAAGAAATATATCATCCTCACAAGTATTTCTTGGCCTTTTTCTCCTTGCATCCTTCCCCACCCGCCTCCCTGGGGTGCCGGTAAGGGACTGGGATGCTGCAGGGTGAGAACCCTGGTACCCAGCCACTCTGCCCAGCTCCTGGGTGGGATTCTCTTACTAACACCCCACACACCCCAGAGAGGCTGAACTCTTCTATATTTACATAAACCCTAAACATCTTCATTGAAATAAGCACGGCTAGTCCAGTTTTATATGGACAGGAGTGTTTTAGCCCTCTTATTGCGGTGGGATCGAAGGTCCTATAGCTGGCACAGACCGTGTCCCCGCATGGCCCATGCACAGCGGAATGTATTGCTCTGCAGATAGTTTTCTCCTTAAAACACAAGAACAGTTGGTGGGGATTCAAAGAAAGCAAATATTACACATTTGCAACCAAATGCTGTAAAGTTAGCATCAAAACCACTTTTCTTTCTGCACTGGAGATATGGTAGGTGACAGGTAGTCATTGGATACATGAGGCAGATGCTCGTTGTTTTACTTTTCCATACCAAGTGCACCCATGTGAGACCCCACAGCCCTCCAACGTGACTAGTCATTTCCGTGGCCGCTGAGTTGAACCCATGTAATCTCTCCCCAAGATTTAAAAGATAAATGTGAACCCTTGGTACATCATTATACCAAATTAACTTGTTCCTCCGTGCCTTTAAGGTTTAGGTGGATAATTGAATTCCTCTTCGTTTTTGGTTTGAAACAATCTTTTTCATCATTAGGCTGGTTGCCAGAAGCGGGTGTTTGTGGCCGGGTGTTATTGCTAGGGCTGAGGGCCAGCGTGCTCATAAACAGAGAAGTGACATAATGTCTTTGGTATAATGAGACAGCTTAATGCAAAGCACCGCAGGAATTAGGGGACACGCTTCAATAATGGAAATAAAGCATATGGAAAATGTGCGTTTAGTGCTCTGTCAAAAAGACACTAGAAAAAAAACACACCTATTTGATTAAATACTCTTGGAAGGTAGTTGTATTATGAAAAATGATTACTTTAGCTCCATTATCTTCACGTTCATTGGAAAGAAATTGCAATTAATTGAGTAGCCTTTAAACCAACAGTTAAAATTGATTCTGACACGTGCCAAAACCTTGCACTTTTGGCATTATCTTCTAGATGCTGTATGATGGTGGTAATGTGCTAAAAGGGCCTGTCTTCCTGTTGAGAGATGGCTAACGTTGTTTTGTTGTATAATTTAGTATTGACGTTGCTTAATATTTGTTTTTAAGAGACCAAAACAGTTTGCTGAATCACTTTCATGGTTCATTAAAGCAAAAGCTGCAGCTTCTGTTCTGACTGCCTAGATAACATTTTCAGATAAACACAGTTTCCTGGAGTTTGTGCTTTTTTTGGTGTTTTTTTTGTTTTGTTTTCTCCCAGGTCAAGCCCAGAATCTTTACCTTATGAAACAGATTGTGCTTTCAAAATATTGTATGTTAAGTGTGTGTTGCTGCTTGTTATCTATAAATCAGATGCAGAGTCTTAATGCCCAAGAATGTTCCGTTAACTCTAAAGAGAAACATTCACTTTTATATAGGAAAAAAGTCTTGGCAGACAAGTTGGAAGTACCAGATGGAATAGGTTGTGCCACACGGATTATAAGATTCCCCCCCACCCCACCCCCCTTCTTATTGATGTCTTAAATTGAACATGTTCCATCTGTCTGCTCTCAATAATGAGTAGTTACTTTTTTTTTTATTATTATTGTAAAGGTAACAAATTCCATATAGAATAAATTAATTCAAGCATGTAATGAAATGTGCTAGGAGTGTGTTTGTGTGTTGGAATTATGTGTAGAAATCTAATATAGTTCGTGAACTGCAGCAGGTAAGACTAGTGGCAGAATTGACAACTACTCAGGGAAGGGCAGCTAAAAATTGCTATTAAAAATGATGCTAGAAGTTTGCAGCAAGAACCTCGGGATCTCACAGGAAGAGAAATTCAGTTATGCCACAAGTGTTTATTCTGTTTAATAGTACTTGGATGTAAGGCTTTCGGTCATGTTAGGTTCCCTTCCAGCATGAAGGGGCTGTAAGTAGGTAGAAATGTGGGGTTTTTACTTCTGTCAAGGCCCCTTCATGCTGCTGGAAGGAAATGGACCATAATGTCCATTAGGCTCCAGTTCCCTCTGCATCCTCTGAAGAGGATGAACATTGTGCTGTTAGACCGAAAGCATTTTTAATTTCTCCTCGCTGGAATAAGTCCAAGGGGTATAAACTTAAAGCAAACTCAAGTGCTTCATACACTGAAGCAAAAACAATGTAACCTTTTAATGCAGTGATGAGCTGTTGGGTTTCAGAGACTGATATGTTTGGTTTGAGATAATTCCCTGCCCCTGCTCTAGAGTGCATTTTACTTTCTCTTCTTTACTCTGTAGTGGCTTGAGATAAAGGCACTATGCCTTTTTTGCACATGTTGCTATAAATAGAGAATTAAACACAGAGCTTTAAATGTTAAAACAGGCACACTTTGCTGTTAAAAGTTGATTTTATTTTCATATGAACACACAAATATATGTATTTTTGTTCTTGTATCAATGAATTTTAAATGGCTGGCTCTTTAAACTTTTGGGAACAGTTGGTTTTGATTTTGGATGTAATAATCTTTTCTTTCTGTGACAAGGGTTTTTATCTGGAATTGGAAATTACTCTTTCTTTACTTACAGATAATTGATGCAGACCGAACTTGTTAAAGTCAAAACAAACAACTCGGTTCTTTATTACATGCTTATGTGCTTAGTCACTGACTTTATATTAGATTCTGCAAATGGTACAATTTATGCAGTGACATGTCGGAGACTTAATGTTGTAATTTTCCTGTTCCTAATGGAGAATTAAGAACCTAGAGAAGCTCAGAGGTTCACATGCGCAGAATCCCTACTGCTTCGGTGCAGAGGTCTCGCAAAAATTTAGTAAGTGAGAAGGAGAACAAAGATCCTTAGTTGGGGGAAAAAAATTGGATAGCCTGTGGCTGAGAAGCTGATTGGGACAGGTAGGCACAGTGGGGCGCGGGATAATGAGGCACATGGCAAATGTGATGCACAGATGTGAAGCCAACTGTAGCTTTGGTTCCAGGAGCCGCGCATGCCACAGCGCTGCGCCTCGGGGCTATGTCTACACCAGAACATTTGGAGCAGTAAACGACGGGCAACATTAGGTTCAAATTAATCTATTACTCCAGAGCTGTGAAATGTTGGTTGCTTGTTGCGGAATTACATTGCCTCTGGGTGAAATGTTTTAGGGAGATTTTAATGCATGCTCATGGCTCGCAGAGCAGATTAAGAGGAGAAAGGGAAATTAGAAGGGTTAGGAGGGCTGTTGAGGTGCACATTTCTGGTTAAAGTATATGAAAAGAGTATTACATATTTTGCAAACAGGCCTGCTCTCCTGTTGGCCACCTGCTGGGACTGAAATATCCGACGCCGTAATGAAGGCAGGTTTGCAGAAGCCTTGTAAATAGTTTAGAAAGCAGATAGAGGAGACATTGACCTTTCCGGAAAATTTGGGACCATTGCTTCTAGCCCACTCTGGGCTCCCTAAAGTCCCAACCAAGACAAAGCCAAACTTGGACTCTCAGCTATTTATCACTTCAATTTTGACCATGCCGCTAAATGACAGGTAGTCTCCTAAAGTTTCACAACACGTTATTAGGATTAAGTAATCAGATCCAAGCTGTTTTTCCCCTGGTACCTAAGTGGTCCTGGCAGGCCCCTTTAAACAGAGCCACAGTCCAAACGGATGTGTATTCCAAGCTGTAGCGTAAGATATTCTAAATCCTTGTCAATTAAATAAACTTTATTCGATCGGCACAAACTGTTTGGAACTATCTATAAAGAATATATTTCTTTTACTATATTGTTGCTTTTCTTATAAAAACACTTAATTGAAATGCCTAAGAGCTGCCCGGCACAAAAGTCAATAAAAAGCCTAGAATAGAGTTTATAGGGGTTGTCTATGTACATAATTAAATCCTTCAGGCACTTTAAAACTCTGCAAAATAAATGGTTATGCAAGAATGGCCTGCTGAGAGAAGAAATGCTTGTATCAGCTTTAAGCAGCTGCGCTCTGCTCGGTGTTCCTGGGCTGGAATGAGAAAGCTATTAGAAAAGGGGACGACTGCAAGCCCCATACAAATCATCTTTGTTACTGACACTTCGGGGAGTGCTTTATGGTGGCTGTCAAGCCCAATACAGAACTTGGGCTGTGCCTGCAAAAGTCAACTGGCATTATTTAAAAAGGAGATGGTCGTGACAAAAGCAACATCTATGCCCAAATAATGTTAGGGGCCAGGATGGAGGGAGCTGAGCTGGGAGTTAATGCAGGCTGCGGCAAGGCACTGCCAGGCGAGTGTGTGGCTGAGTCCCGGGTCTGATGGAATAACAGAGGTTAATTGCTTGCAATGGTCTATTGCTGTAATAGGAGTAAAAGGGGAGGACTGTACTTAGATTTGATTTCACTGTTCTTTAGGGAATACAGATCGAGGGGGTGGGATTGTTATTAGGGGCAAAGGAAGTAGTGCTAAAAAAAGAAGAGTTTAATGAATGTAACCAATAGAAAAATTGTAGGTTTGTTTCTCCCTCTGGCCCTCAAAGTTATGATAAATGATAGCACAAGGAAAAGATAACCTACCATGAGAGTAGGATCACCAAGGCCAAATACTAAAACTCCCAGCTGACTGCCCCATACACTGCAGCCTCTGTTCGTGTTTATTTTTTCTGCTCACTCTTGGTTTCGTCAATCAGTATGATAGACGATAACTCCTGACTAGAGCAGCCTGTGTCCTGCTCTCTCACGGTGGGTAGCATGTTGTGGTTGGCGCCGTGCAGTCGGAGGATCACCCGCATCAGAAGCATCAGGGGATGAGGTAGGGAGCAGTCTTCCAGCAGCCCAGCTCCTGGGAGAATAGCAGGCAGCAGTGTTATCAGCATGCAGCCGCGCTGCCAAGAAAATGACCACACATTAGTAGCTTTGTTTGGGTAGAGTCTAGGGGGGATGTCGCTCGCAAAAATTGAGACGCTCTCTTTCTGTTAAATCATCCCGGTTGCGAGTGTTAAAAGATAGCTTGTTCAAAAAGAAACCATACGCGGCTTGCCCGAGGCGAGGCCGCGACAAGGCTGCAAGCAGCTAGGAATTTGTAATGCTTTATGTCTCGAGAGGCAGACGCACACCCGTCTGTCTCCAGAAAGCAACAGGTTTGCCGCTTGCTTCTGCACCGAGCCCTCTTCTGCCGTGGCCGAGGGCAGCCTTGCCTTCCCAGCGCCTTGACTTGCTTTTCCTCTGCCCCTGCCTTGCGTTTCCTCCTGCCTTTCCAGGAAATGTGTAAAAGAGAAAATAGCCTCTCGCTGGCCGCTGACATGCGAAGGGCCGCTCATTAAGCCAACAGCTCATCAGATGGATGGAATTTCCTGCACGCTATCCACAGATCTTTAGCGCTTATCTCCTCTCTCAGCGCTGATATTTGCCGCATGCATTCTCATTGAAGATTTTGCTCCTCTTCTCTAATTAAGGAAAAGAGAATGTGTGTTTAATATTACTGAAGCCTCAGCTTTTGGGGGAGGGGTCATTAGGGCCTCTGGGACCATTTTATTTTGGAGTGGAGCACCCCCTGCCTCCCCAGCAAAGGAAGTAGCCAATGTGAAATTCTTTTGATATCTTGTGATGTAGTAGTGGTCAAACATTTCCTGTTCAACATTTTTTCCAATGTATTTGTGGTTCTTTTCCCAGGAACAAATGTTTCAGGATTTGGGTGGACTGGGCTTTACCAGACACTTTAGGCAAAGCTGATAAAGGCATCCACCTCTGAGCAGGGACGCTGATGCAACCGGAGTCACTCGGAGCATCCAAATGAGCTTTTTAGGAAATAACCCCATGTGTGCTTTCCCACTTGGTGTAAATTTCTTAAATGAAACACATCTTTCCTCATTCTCACTGGTCTCTCCCTAATAACTGCTGCTCTGTGTTGAGGTGAAATTTAACACTAGAATATTAGTTTTATTCCAGCTAATTATGTTACTGCTCATGAACCCTTGGATTTAGGGTTGGTCTGTTTCTAGTTATCCTGCCAAGTTTTTTACTTGACGGAGGGGGTCTGTTTCATACTACTTGGCCTCCCAACCTTTGTAACCTCTGGTTTCCTCTCTTTTCTGAATCACAAGTTTATGTTCTCCCCTTCTGTGAAAAGCTTGAAAGCTTGCTCAAGTACAAACTGACCAAAAAGCAGTAGTAATTTTTAGTAGATCTTTTCTTAGCAAAACATTTTTTGCTGAAAAATAAGGTAAATGCAGTTGTGATTGCTGATAGAAAGGAATCCAACTATTAATAAAAAGCAGAGAGGGGGTTTGAAACAGGGCTTCCACTGTTACAATGGAGACATTTTCTATTACTTTATTTAGTGCAACACCTGTGGCTGCTCACATTGCTCATGGCTGAAATAGTCCAGGTCTATGTAGAAAAAAAAATACTGCAGTTTCATTAACTTATTTGTACTTTATGTCAGTGCTGTAGTGAGGTCTGGGCTTGCAGGGACCAGACTTGCACGGGGGGGACCCGGGGGCAGGGCTGGTGGGCGGCAAATGGGACCTGGCAAAGAGGGGTCTTGTGTGGGGCTGCTTGGAGGATGCATGGAAGACCCCATATCCCACATGCCATGAGTGAGTGATCGCTTGTGTGAGCTACCAGCCATGAGTGGGGGTCTGCCTGTGTGTCCACCCCGAGTATCCAGGCTGGTCCACACACTGTGGGTGCTTCACTGCATCTGCACACCCATGCCCAGGACCTCACTGCCTCCTGGCATGGTCCTGCGTACAGCTGGAGCTCTAATCAGAGGGAGGAGTGGAGTTAAAAGTGCAGGAGATGATAGAAGAGAAAACTGTTAGGTATCTGTGCACTCAGATTGTCCCAGGAAATAACTTTGAATGATTAAACTTCCCTGGTTGAATCCCTTTGTGTTCTCGCTGGTTATGAAAGAGATGCTCAGTGTTTTCAAAGTCAGATATTGCTGCTTAGATTGTATCAAGAATATGTTATCCGCGTTTTGGCTGCTCGCTGCATACCCAGACGTGTGGCCAGCTCCTGCCACCATTCCTGCCTGAGGAAGTCATTCACCTTCCTCTGCTGCTAACCATGCAACTGGTGTCCACCTCCCCTCCCAAGGACAGTCATATTACCTCGGTGGGGTATCAGCAAATGGATGTATTTGTTAAATCTCATGGTTACTTTCTGCCAGCCAACATTCCTGTTAGGTTTTAGTCACTGGCTTCCCAATACTCATCCAGATGGTGGCTTTGTGCACTGCTTCTAAAAGCTGTAATTGTCCATTCTACATGAAATAGTTCTGCAGAGAGAGGATCTGAAAGTACCATCTTCACAGCTGGGCTGCAGGAGGTGTGTGCAAATGTTTATACACCAAGAATTAATTTTCTCTTTTAAATACTGGGAGTAAGAGGAATTCAGATGTGTATTATAGCTGTTAGATCCTAATTGCTCTGAGCATAGGAGGGCCAGCCAATGGTACTTTATTTGTTTTTGGATGAAAGTGGATTTTGAACATATTCAGGAAGTTTTAAAAAGGCAAACAGGACTCAGGTGCTTACAGGCTTTAAATGGGCCTCCTTGGACTCTCCTCTTGGTTTCCATAAAAGTTAACTCTTGAGATTTATCTTGGAAATAGAAACATGTGTCTAACAAAATAATTTACTTTCTACTTGATAAATATATAGACAGTAAAACGCTGCTAAGCTGGTCATTGAAATTAGGGGCAGGAAACAGGATTCCAGTCTTTTGACGCTGCAGTGAAAGAGCTTCTGAATCCAAAGCGTGGGAAAAAGTTGCTCCAGCTTTGTATTACTCTGTTTCTGTAGGCAAGATGACTTTTAACCAACAGGTTTAGTCACAAGAAAACAACATAGACTTACCTCATCTAGATTCAAGCGTATTTAAATATATATATATACAGCACTTAAACTCAATTGTCTTGACCAACATAATTTAGTGATATGCGCTTCTTTTAGCTCCTATTTCAATATGAGTTTTATTGGCTTTTTATAGTTCTGCTCAATTCAAACCAGAACGTGCTGGGGCTTTCCCAGCCCTGGCTCCTCTGGGTCCAATCCTGGTTTTCTTCTTCAAGATCTGATTCTGCTCCCATTGTATTCAAGGACAAAACCTCTAGTAATGTCAGGAAACTCACAGCCTTTATTCCCACTGAGGCTGGTGGGAAGCAGAGCTGGGTCAGAATTGCCAGGTTCTTCTGTTTTCTTAAACTAAACAATTCAGACTCCTTTGGGTTCCCTCTCATAGACGCTCTGTCCAACTAACCCTATTGTGAACCTGTTCCAGTCTGAATTTTATTCATTGTGGGTGACTCAGCTGCGTGTAGTGTCCCTGAGATCCCAGCCATATGTTGTGTAATAAGAGTGAATAATCTCTTGGCTTAATTCAGCCAAGATACACTTTGGCCCTTATCAAGGTGTACCCCATTGATACCATGTAGTCATCCCTAATCACCATGCCACCAGCCTTTCTCAGTCCTAAAGGGCGAAGGATGAGTTTTGGGTTTCTAACAGGTAACTTGTTATATGAATTATTAAATGTCAAACAACTTCTACCCTTTTTGTTTACACACCCCTACTTTCTGTGATAAAATCACTAATGAAAGCATTTAACAAGCACAGTGGGAAGATTACCCTAGAGAAAAGTCCATTAATAATCTTCCTTCAACCCATACCACATGTCTTTTCCTTCCAATAACTTCTTGACATTTCCAGACAAGCTGGAAGATAGTTGAAAATCATGGAACAGAAGAACTGGAAGAAATGCAAGTGTTGCAGAGCCAAGTGTGCAGTAAGCCTATACTGCAAGCTTTTATAAGTGAAAAAATCTCCACCAGATCTGACAGTGTTTCTGAACAAACAAAAAAGCCTTGAGGTTTCCCTAAAGATGCTGATGAAGAAGGGATTGCGTTGCTGGAAACACAACATATGTACTCTATTGCTTTGCAAAGTGATTTTATTAGTCACACAAAACCTGTTCACCTGCAAGTGAGGACCACTTCTGTTGTGCAATGAGACCTTTGTTGCACGTGACATGCAAAATTTTAATTTAAGCTTTGAAATCTTTTACTGTAACTGAAGGAACACAAAGATTTGACCGTCTGCGCTATCCAGTGGCTTTCTCTGCATAGTCCTTCTTCCCATGAATTTAAAATAGTTTGCTTTCAAAACATAAAATCACAGTGAATTCAAGTAAAGTGACAGCATGCACTGGTTCATTACATTATGTGTCAGAGTAAATCAGTGGTCCCCCAGATCCTTTTTGTTAGAGATCTCCTCTGCGATGGCTCGGCAGATTGGCACTGCTTCTGCCTATCTCCCATGTCACCTTGCTTCCTATTCGTGTACAATTACACTCTACATAAGAGCTGCTTTTGCCACTTGTTCTGGTTTAGGTCCCTGCAATACCGAAATGAAGCTGCTTTGCTTTCCAGGCACCAGCCATGGATGTGCCCTTGGATCTCTTTTATGGCTTTCTTCTGGTCTCTATCTTCCCCTCTACCAGGAAGAGCAGGAGGAAAAAACGCCTAGTCTGGGGTTTGCTCTGGGTTACCAGTGTTGTGAGCTGTGCATACAATGTCTGCATTTTTCATCTCAGGATCGCTGAAAAGAATTGGGAGTGTGAGACAAAACAAATGACTAGACTGTTAAACTATCTGCATGCTTTCAGGTTACTTATGTATCAAGATGTGTGTGCTTGACGTTTCTCTCAGGACCTTACCCTGACTGCGAGATTTCACCTTTGCTATGGTTTCATATATTAAACTAATTAATTTTGCAAAAAGTTGTTAACTTCATTCAGCTGTAATCTTTGCCACTGTTTCTGCCATCCTATGTGCAAACCCTGCTATGGATTTGGTAAAGACAGATCTGTTCACAGCTGAGAACTTTATCTCACCCAGCTGATTTACCACGAGATTCCTTATCATACGCTGTTACGCTGCATTGAAGGTTGAACGTTGCTTTGCATTTGAAGCCTTTAGGATTAGTATTGACAAGGAGGGGCTCAGGGGAGGCTTTTTTGATTCCTCTTGTGGTAAGGATCCAACGCTTACAGCTATAGGCTTTTACTCGTTTTGGTGATTTTTATTTGATAAGACCCTCCCATGACTTTAGAGGTCACGATTAATTTACACGTGTTTGTGGATGTGGATCCGCTGAGCTGCATTTTTCATCCATAGCGAAGTCGGAGGCTGTGTGATCTCACATCCCTTTCCATGGCCACAACACAATGCACCAGGGCTGATGTATGGTCATGGCAGTGCACAATGCGCATCACACTGATTAGATGCCAGTCCTGGCTGGAACAAAGGGACATGTCCACGGGGTGAGGCGGGGTGACGGGGCTGGGCTTCTGCTCCCCGGCCCCTTGGTCTTCATTCAGCAGCAGCGTCTCGCGGCAGCTTTGTTTATTTGTTCCGCGATTACGTGTATGAGCTTCCAGAATTTATGAGATCAGAGGTCAAGTGAAAGGTCTCAGTTCACAGGTCAAGTGAGAGGCTAAAATTTGTGAAACCAAGGAAATGACAGGACAGTGCCAAGTGAAAGGTCAAAAGTCAAGTGAAAGGTTCATCATGGATGAAAGTGAGCAGCCTGCACGCCAGCCAGACCACACACCCAAGTGGACCCATACCAACATCCTCAGCATCAAAATGCGGCTGAAATTTCATTCCCTGGCACAGACCTGGGACAGGAGATGGGCTAGGCAGGCATCACTCAGATCAGGCTCCAGTGCTGGCTATGGTGGTGCCGATTGAGGTTAACTCAGGTTGATTAAATCTTGGGCTCAGATAGGTGTTGAAAACAATGGATTTTGAGCTTTTCTCACAAAATTTCCATCAGGATGGGACAAGTCAGAGTCAGATCCTCTCCTCTTGCCAATAGTTCCAGTTTTATTTCTCTAGTATGGGCCAGCGTCAGTTCATCCTCCCCTTTTCTGCTGGATTTACAAGCAAAATCAGTCTCGTATACATGCAAACCAGATCAGTCAGGATGACTGTTCGAACACTTGCATCAGGAGCAATAATTTCCATTTGATTCTCATTTCAAAGTGCTTTCCTGACAGCAGCTCAAGTCAGCAGGACACATGCTCACTTCAGGCTCCTGGTTTGTCCTTTAGGGATCTGTAACTGTATGTGCAAAGAGATTTCCTACATCTTCTTTTTTTTTTTTTTTGTAAATAAAAACCAACAAAATTCAATGATGGTTGACATCAGTTCATCTAAAATAGCTACTTTTAGCCTTGCTACAGTTTTGAGAAGACTTTTGTCCTGTCTGAATTTCAGAGAGTCAAGAAATTTGTAGTATCCTCATGAGCTGAGAGAAAGAAAAAATACAAGGAAAAATGATGTCACCCTTCCTTTCCTCCAGCCATCTCATTCTTCAGAAGGACTTCAAACAAAACAATGAGGTCTGGTTTTTAATGCAAGACATTAATCAATTAGCCTAACAAAGTTATTATTGGCACACCTTGTAATGGTGCAAAGGAACATTGCAATAATTAAGCTTCATATTAAAAAAAATGAGTGGCCTTCTTTCCCTTTCCAAACTGCTTCTTTTCTGTCGTGATAAGCCGTGGTTCCCAGTGACGTGACTCCTGGAATTTGCCTTCCAGTTGTCTTCTGTTGAGTTGGACCCCTAGAATGGGACTCTCCTCCTGGTCAGAAAAAGAGAGGAAAAACAGCCATTAATTGGGGCAGTAGGGGAATGTGAATTAGTGCTTTAGTTCTTAGAGTTGATAGTCCTCAAAATGTTTTATCTTGCCTACACTACTTGCACCTTTTCTATATTAAACTTCCACCTCTCAGTGTTTCTCCAGCTTTCCAACCCTCTTCAGAAAAAGTGGAATGTGGAGTGAAACTTTGTGTGTTCAATGAGAGAGACTGAGATCTTGATGCCAATCCAGATCTACTTAAAGGCTTCCTAGAAAATTGACGTGTATGCTGATTGACAGCAATTGCAGAGGGGTTGGACTAGATGACCTTTAAAGGTCCCTTCCAAACCGAACCATTCTATGCTTCTATGAAAAGGAGGTAAAAAATCGCAAAAGGCCACCAGTTGGCTTTGATTTCTCAACCCAGCTCCACAGAACGATTTAGGTGCTGCAGCGCTGAGGTCTTCAACATCCAATTAAGCATCTGGCTCCAGCAGTAGTTTTCTTGTAGCTATGTAGGAGTTATCTACTCCTTTGAGCAAAGTGGCCCACCTCCTCCAGACCCTCCTAGGCGCCCCAGCTTGGGGTTTGCAAAGCCATTCACCATCAGGGCCGCAATGACATGTATAACATCTTAAATCTCTTTCTTCTGCCTCCCAATGCAGAGGTATAGAGTGAAATCGGTTTAAAACACTATGATTATAGTAATTTCAGGTTTCTTCCAAGGAGAACACAGTCATCTGCTGGCTGATATTCTCCTGCTCCAAATTACATGGAGTGTTATTTATTCTTAGACTGGTTGTCTTGTTAGGAATTACAGTGAAACACATCACTGTTCTCATTTGCTGCACATTTGTTATCTGCCTTGCACGGTTCCCAGCAGTGTGGGGACACTTTGTTGAGTGGCATGTTAATGCCATTTATTTTTTTAAGCCTAACTAGGGATATAAAATTCCTAGTCGAAATTCTGTCATGTTCTCTGAGCACTGGTAAATGAGTATCTCCTTACAACTGTTTTCATTCTAGCAGAAAAGTATAACTTGGTGTAGGAGTGTTCAGTGTTTTCTGGGAAATGGGACTGACAAAGAAACCTCTGAAGTCATCTAAGGCCAAATTCTTTCCACGGAAATCTGTATGTATGGGACCCACTGAACTTGCACATGTATATCTGAGGGCAGATTTTGACCCTAGGTAAGCAAACAGCTACGACAAACGAGTTGTTTACTTTTCCTAAGTTTTTGCCTTTCCTGGGTATTAATATTACTCTCATAAATTTTGTTGAGCTACACTTTCAAAAGTTAAGACTCCAGGCCCCAGAGGATGAAATACAACAGCCCAATTACACACAACCAGAGTCAGGCTTTAAACGACAGGAGTTTTTGAAAGACATGAACAATATTTAGAGAGCTGGTTAATATTAATTCCTTTGGGAACTATAAGTCTGGCCATTAATAGGCTTAGAGTGATAAAAATGGCAATATGGTGTGCACGTATAGATGATATTGTCAAAAGAAACAATTAGTAGCACAGAAAGCATATGCACATATGGCGAGCAGGTTGAAATGAGAAATATTGCTAGCAATATGATAATGGAGTTAATGGCAAAAGAAGAATGAAACAGTAGCACAGTTTGTTCCTCACCTAAACAGAGCTAAGATTTTTTCATCCAAACAGATTTTCTTTCTGGCTGTCGCTAAGGTCCTGAGTCAAGACATCAGACTAATGCTTCTTGTCTACCTTCCTACACGTATTTGACTGAGACTAGAGAACGCGATTATTTGTGGAGGATGTCTCAGAAATTGGGGTTGAAAGCCACGGTCTGAGTCTCCCTAGTCAGTAGAAATACCGGCAGCAGCATCCCACATCCCAGTCCGAGACTTCGTCCTGTCCGCCCCCACCCCCGCCCAGGTCTAACTTGTCAAGTGGTTTAAATTGGCCAAATATTATGTTTCTGACCAACTCTTCTAATCTTCGCGGTGGAGTATTTGAGCCCAGACTTGCAGACTAACGGGCTCTAAGATAATGATTTCAGTGTGTTTCAAGCAGGTACCAAAAGGCTGGAGGATGCTGCTCACAGGCTGCGTAGAGCCCGGTCTGATGTTACAGATAATCGACTGACTTGGGAGATAAGTGCATTCAGTGCCTCATGCGCTTTTATCTTTATCTCATTATGCTCTTTTAGGGTTAAAAATGAGGAGTTTACAGGGCAGCTAAAATGCTCTCTGTATCCTTGGTGCAGGGAAGTTATCATAAACATAGCCCTGCCAGCCTTTGAGCTGAGTGAGAGCTTTTGCATTTTGGCTTTGAAAAGGTATACACCTGTCAGTCTAAAACGGAGCAGATGGGTTATAATCTTATCTGCTCGCCATGGATTTGTTGTCAGAAGGAAGTGAGGTAAGGGCAAGTGGTAAATGCAATGCAGTTTATCTGCCATGCAGGCTATGCTTTTCCCTCAATGCACTGACTAAAGAAATTGGTGAATGGGAACATTTTGACTTCCCCTGAACAATTTTGTTCTCAAATCTTATCTTTCATTGTTGAATAAATAATTGATGCTATGGGAACAAATGATCCTGAAAACAAACTGGCCTGTCTTACTGTTGCTTGTAAGTTGAAATGCTATTTTGCTTGCTCTTCTTATTCTTACTAGCATGCTTTGGGCTGTTCAGTCCACTGACTACTAGTGAAAAAACCCTAGCATTTCTTAAATATTTTGGCAACATCACTGCCTAAGTTAGTGCCATTCTCTTCTTTTTCACATACCTCGTGAGAAAAACCCGTGCACCCCATGTCATTGCTGGTAAATAATGACTTTTTATTAGTGTTGACTGCTGCTCTGTCCTATTGCATTACTCTCTTTCTTTTTCCTCCTACTAATTATTTTGTGGTTTTTGCACAGATAGTAGCAATTGAATGGTATACACATAATATAAAGAAGCTTCTATAGCAGACATCTGCTTTTGCTGCTTTTGCCTCTGGAATTGTCTGATAGTGCATATGGTATGTGAAAACTACTTGTGCTTTCCTTAAGACTTTGTCTTCTAAAAATTGCACATAACTTTAGAGATCCAGGTCTGATTATAGGGTCAGCAAAGGAAAGGGTAATCACTCAAGCTTCAGTGGGCCTAATCGCTCCCTGTGGAGTGATAATTATTGTCCTTCATCACGCTTAGACTGCAAGCAGTGTCTGTTCTGTCACATAGCTTTACTTGCTTCCTGCCCTCTATTAGAATATTAAAGCCTCCAACCGGCAAATCATTTTGACTTTCTAGAATTAAAAAAAAAAAAAAAAATAAAAATTGAAGAAAGATGCTGTCCACTGGAGCAGAACACTGAGATATTCACACAACGAAACGTGACACCTTATATATCACGCGCTAAGAGAAGCATCAGGAAAGTTTCCAGCATAAAAACTCCTGAAAGCTATGTCAAATATGGGCATTTATCATTTGTATTTAGAAAACAGGAAATTATTTGGCCCATCTCATCCCAGCTGGAATGTGGAAGACAGATCTGGGACCGTGGAGCATAATTATTAACAACTCAGAATATGAAAACCTGCACACCACTACTGAAAGCAGGCCAGGAAATAGCTAAAATATCAAAATGATCTGAAAAGGAACAGAAGGTGCCAAAAGGTTGAGAGCTTGTTAAAAGTTGACCTGTACTTGAGGGCTTCTTACAAAATCTAGGAATTATTTGAATCAGTTTGGGGGAGTTAGAGCAAAATACAAAACCATTTCCCATCTTGGCAATTGGAAAAGACTAAGAGTAAATTGGATTTTATATTTTTTATCTACTAGAGATATTAGATATCACATCGGTATGTTTATTTTCTAATTTCAGTAATGCAAGAATGGCAGTAGTATTCCACAAGCTGGGAATGCCTGCATGCTGGAGGTGATGCTACTCATATCCCAAGAATTTGCCGTCTCTTAGTTTTTGGGGCTAATCTAAAGGTGACTGGAGTCACCAGGAGTCTTTCAGAGGGATTTGGATCAAACTCTTTAGTTTTGTGTTTACATAATTATGAAACTCTTATGCCAGGAGCAGTTCAATAATGGGAGAGCACAAGCCAAGCTTTTCATAAATCCTTTCTACTTCCTATTTAGGGGAGATATTTCTCCTCCAGTCCAAGCTCCACTTTTGGCATTTTGCTTCACCCTACAATGTTTAGGTTGTCTGATGTCTCCAGGTCCTGCAGAATCAGTCTCCCAGCTGCTAAAACTGGCTCCCAGGAAAACACTTGTGGTTTGCTTGCAGCATGCTTTGGAAAAAGAACAAATAGCAGACGTGGACTGGAGCTGGTGTATTACAAAAATATAAGTTATCTTTTCCAAATGTCTCACAGCTGTGAAACAGTCTTGACATGGCATGATGGCAGAGGTGCCACCTCGCTAGGATACTGGTATGGTTGTTGATACAAGCAGATGCTGGAGTAATCCTGGAGATTTTCCTATTTGCGTTAGGAACTGAAAACATGTGAAAAGGTTCAGGGTGGGATTCTTTTTTGAGGGAAAGGCAATAAGAACTTAGGAAATGCACCAAAAATTTTAAAAATGGATGCTTAAAGTTAGGCTCCCACACCCATATTTATGGTTCTAAATAAGTTTGGTTTGATTTTAAAAAATGCTGGCACTGGGGATCAACATGCCCAATGAAGACCTCTTCCCACTACACTTTAATGAAAAAGTAAAACGTAAAAGTAAAACTTAAAAACTAGGTGATGCCTTTGACAAAGAAGCATCTGTAAGAGAAAGACTAACTCAGCAATGCAACTGCTAGAGCTGCGAAATGACCTCAGGAATTCACATACTGCAAGTAAATATTTATTGCCATTTAATGGTTGGCCCCAAAAGCAAGCATTCTCGTTCTGGCTAACCATGTGGAAACTGAGTTCATGCACATGTTGTCAGCCATAGGCCCTGTACCACATCATTAATCTGTGATAAGTATTTGGGAGGAAGAGGCTGGGTGTGCAGAGAGGCTGAGCGCTTGGTCCCGCGGTGTGAAGGGGAAGATCATGTAATAGCAGAAAAACAGAGGGGGTGTCATGAAAAACAAGCCACTTACCTCCAGCAGCAGTGAAATTTATAGTAAAGTTTCTCTTCTTTTTGTACCCTACATGAAAGGAATGCTGCAATAAAGATAAATAATATGTTTTCTACAAATATCTGCTTTTGTAGCACCCACCATAACGCTTTAAATAGTATGTCCTCCTCTCATAAAACTTTGGTTATTTCCTCACCACCTTTTCCCTCATTATGCACATACTTATGAGATATTCTCGTAGTTCCATCATGAATTGATAAACTTCATGTATGTATTATTGTACATGTCTTTCAAAGCGCAACAGAGTTTTTGAAGTCATTGCATCTAACTGTGAGACGGTTGATTACCACCTTTCCATGAGCAGCTGGAAGAACTGATAGCATTGGCAAAATAATGAGTGCAGATTTAAAAGAAAAAAAAAAGTGAAAGCATTTTATAAAAATCACCTTGAACTTTTGGAATTTCTTTGTAATTT
Organism: Falco cherrug; assembly: GCF_023634085.1. Taxonomy (NCBI): domain Eukaryota; kingdom Metazoa; phylum Chordata; class Aves; order Falconiformes; family Falconidae; genus Falco; species Falco cherrug. The sequence goes on from NC_073707.1 coordinate 28,815,147, forward strand.
TTAGGAATCTGATTCAAGATTGATTGGGTTTGGTTTTAAAGAAGACAAAAATGCATCCCTGAAGTGCTAAATTACCTTTGTTCTGAATTTAAGCAACTTACTATGTTATCCAGAAAAAAAAACCATGCTATTTTGGGAGAAGACTATGTAGACTATGCTTTTTATTGTTTAAGGGATTTCAGAGGTGGTGACTATGGGCTGCAGTCTGAGGAAAAAGAAGAGGACAGTTTTGTATTTCCCTTTGTGTAGCAATACTAACATATTTAGGGATTACAACTCATGTTTTATGGAAGTGTTAGGGCTGAACCCAAGTCAAGCACTATATATAGTAAGAATCAAGAGACATACCAAAAGCAGCACTCTCTATATGGTGTCCAAAGCTCTTTAGTATTCATGGTAGACTCAACTGGGTGAATGAGGAATACAATATCAAATTTAAAGTTGAGTTTTCCTGCACTACTACTGTTTTTTCTTTTCTGGTTGGTATTGTGACCATGTACTAATTTCCGTGGGTATCTGCTCTCTATCATTAGTAAGTCTTTCTGGTGTTCTAAACCCCATTTCCCATGAATTCCTCATCATAATGAGTATTTTTAAAACGGAATCTTTTTGACCAAAAATCATTATTATTTGCTTATTCAAAACCTATTAAGGATTCCTTACATGACAGACCACTGCTATGAAAGGAAGGGTTTTTTTCTGAGCTACCACAGCAGAACTATTTACACAATTGTTAATAATCTGTTGGTGTGCAATCTGCCATTTGCAGCAGCTCTTTCCTCCATCAGCCTGAATTACTAATACGGCCTGTTGGCCAAGGCAAACACTCTTCCAAACATCTCTGGAGGCCTAATTCAGGCTTTTCTAACCTCTCCGTTTTGGAGTTGAGAATTTTAAGTGGTTTAATTCAACACAAAATAAAAGCCGTGAAAGGGCTCGTACTCACTTCAGTCTGAGTCTGGCCCTAACCCCACACAATAATTATTTCCAGATTTTTCCTAGAGAGGGTATTGCAGGTTGCCCCCCATGAACACTTGCTACGAAGAAGGGGTTCAGGGATGGAAAGCTGCACTCTGAGACAATGTATTCCTTGCCATTGTGATCGGTTAGGGATAAAAGCGGGTGGAATACAAAACCCTTCTGAGTCTTAACTACAGTGCTGAACGTTATAATTATTTAAAAAAATACATATCCTGACTCTGCTTAGAAGCCTGTTTGCTATAATTCACCCCTGTGTTAATAGCCTCCTAACATATATGAATGTATGCTAAAATGGTTTTTAAACTACTAGATTTATGGCTTGGCAGGCTGGTAAACGCACAATTATAGTTCATAATAGGTAGGTATCTGCTGTCCATTGATTTTTCTCTTGTTCTGTTTCCTTCCAGAGTGATGTCATTAGACATTACGTGGATGACTAATAGTCCTAAGGAATGACATTCACGTGCCAGAATGCCACATGTCAGTGTTCCCGTCCGGGCTCCGGCACTCTGTGCCGTAAGATGGCAAGAACCCCCTGAGCATTTCTGCTGCAGCGAGCCCCGGCCTCGCCAAACCTGTGGCAGATCGGCAGCACAGAGCAATTCAGCTAGGGTTAAAGAGAAAAAAAAAAAAAAAAAAAAAGAAAAAAAGATGAAACCACAAAAGCTATTTAGGAGCTCTGAATATCTTTCTAATCAGATTGCTGGGAGTGCGTTTGGACTTGTATCTATTCATTCTGCGGTGACGGAAGTAAAGGAACTATCCAGTGAGCTGTCTGGTTTTCCCAGAATTGTTTGTACTGCTGACCTTTATATCTACTCATTTATCCTAATTGTTTTTAGCTGTTTGAGGAAGACTCCTAGATGAGAAAAGCAACTCAATATGTATCAGAGATCCTATCTGCTACAACTTTTGTTTTAATTTAAAGCAGACCCAGCATAATTTTGTGCGCCGGTTGCATAGTACCAAAGGCAGGAATTTGTTGTGGGATTTTTTAATAAAATCATAGGCCCAAGACAGAGGTCCCTGGACACAGGGAGTGTGATCTGGGGGTGGGGTTGCTTTAGATGCCTCTTGCCCAAATGCATTTCCTGATGTTCTCCGGCTGGGGCAGCTTTTGATGTGGTACTTTCTTGTGGGAGAATGGGGAGTACCATTTTAGGGAGGTGGCCAAGCTGGCTCCGTCAGCTTTGTCTGAGTCCAAGATAGGAGAAATCCACTGCCAGAGTGTTATAGCGGGAAATCTGGCTTTCAGCATCCATAAAACTCCCTCTCGAAGTGGAATTTCCCAGATTAAATGAGAATATTGAGTTTTCTCAGTATTCCTTACTTGAAATTGGAGTTGGGCAGACTTCACTTCTTCCGGGGGATGTATTAAATTTGTAAAAGCCATGTTTTTCTTTCTCCTTCCATCAAATCCCAGTCTCTTGGAAGGGGGTGGGAGGCTTGTGACATATACAAAGTGTTTGCTGACGGTAAATAGAAAAGTATCTGGGTTATCCAATAAACATGCCCAAACCTTTCAACTCATCAGGAGCTTAGGTTCAAACAGTAGCTCAGACTACTGCAAAGTGGTTCTGGAGCAAAATAGCAAAGTGATATGCTAAAGCTCACACTAAGTATATCACTTTGCTTCAGAATTCCTGCATTTACTGCTAATGCAAGAAATAGCCTTTGAACTCTAATCTGGTGTCTCCGGAGTAGTTCATAACCGAAGGCACTTCTTTCATCGTAACAGGGTGACAGTGATCCAGCCTTGCAGAGCATTTGGTACAGTCCCAAAGCAAGATACTAAACGAGATAATATTGTAGGCTTTGCATTTCTGAGCATAGCAGCCTTTTGCAGACATTTCAGGGATCCTGCCTCGCAACTTCCATGTGAAATAAAGAAGTATTAGTGTCCTTGTCTTGCATGAAGATATATGAATATTATTGTCTTACATAGAAGGAAAAAGGAAACGTGGCATTTTTGTGACTTCCCCTCAGTTTGAGCACTAAGCCACCAGCAGGACTGTTTCTTCAGCTTTTTTGAAGAGAGAGCAAGACTAGAGAGCAAATTGGATGTTCCTCCACTGCTGCAAAGCAATCACCTGTAAGGAATATTTTACCTGTTTAGACTATCAAGTTAGCCCATGGCTATTGTCTCCAAGGGTGGTCACAAAGTAAGGTATTAGTCTTAACTGTCTAGAACCTAGGAGAGCTGGTTATTCCTAATATTTGGTTGAATTTGCCTTGAAGAATTATAAAATACTATGACACAACCTGTTTTTTCGCTACAAATATATGTCCCTCTTCACTTGTAAACTGTGCCTGGGTTCAGGTATCAGACACCTCCTTTTGCTCTCGGCGAGGGTTGGGCTGTCTATGGGAGCCCTTGGCTGGTGGTGCCCAGGCTCTGCTGCCACCATACATCTGCTGCAGAGCTTCTGAGGAGCTGCTCAGCTGCACCCTGGAGTGACTCTGCTGGAGATTAGGTAACGGCCAACCTGGGAAAAATACTGAGATTTTAAGTAATTCTATGAGAGACCTCAGTTTAGTTTTATACAACACCAACAATGTTTTTCTGGTCCTTTTAAAGAGGTGCATCCTTTCTGCTTTTATTAAAAAAATGTTGCGATCTCACAGTTTAGTTGGGTAAGACAAAATTCCTCTGTAACAGTATTAATTTTTCATTCAGTTTTTATGTGTCCTCAACTCGATTATGAAGACAATAATTTAATTTGAAAAAATGTCCTTTTTTTCCCAGCTTCAGCAGCGCTGCTAAATGTGGGTGTAGATAAATGACCACACGAAAACTTCACAAAATTAGTGTTTACACATAATGTGGCGATGAGCTATAATTTGATTGGTAAAAAAATCATTTTGTGTACCTCTGCCCCTATTCTGCCGTATAATGAAAATTTATATCTATGTTTCAGACATCTGGGGAGGATGTGACAGCTTTGGGGCTGAATGAAAGATTATGCCACAGTGACCCCTGTCAGCATTTCCTCACGGACTGGTTACCCGAAACCCAGCAGCAGTTAGGCTACTTCTTTTCTTCTTTTTTTTCTTTTGCCTTTTTTCTTTTTCTTTTTCTTTTTCTTTTTCTTTTTCTTTTTCTTTTTCTTTTTCTTTTTCTTTTTCTTTTTCTTTTTCTTTTTCTTTTTCTTTTTCTTTTTCTTCTTTCTTCCCCCAGAGCAGACTGTCATCTTATTTTGGAAGGTTAATGACACTGTAAATCTAATAGGTCGTTTTAGTGCCATCATGTGGGTATTACAAGTCACGTGACTGGTCAGGATCCCATGTGGAGCGTTTTGGGGTTGCCTTGCGTAGGAAGGGCAAGGCCTCTCTATGGCCGTAAGACCTGGGTATGTTTTCAATTACTTTCTAGGACAGATATGTTTTGTAATTAATTTAAAATCTTTGCCTATGACTGTGTATGCCACCTCTCAGATTTTTCTTAGTAAATGCTTACGTATCAAATTCACCTTTGATTCTCTCTAGAGGTAATCTGTGCTCTTTAATTTACTTGTGCCTCAGGACTAAGAACAAATGCGTCTTTGTGCTCAAGGCACAGAAATGGATCAGCAAAGGAGGATTTTCCCAAAGTCAGTGTATTCCTCTGTCTGTCCCAGCACAGAGGTTTTCCGTTCTGCCCCCAGACCAGTGTACATCCCCTGTACTAATGTGGGAACACCCCCTAAAGGCTTTGATGCTTCCCACTTGTGCTGGTAGAGGTACTTAAGGTCTTCTGGGATGTACACAGGCTCTGTAAGGTAAGAAGGAAATGAAATAGGTGGATAAGCGGGAAAAATAGAAAAATGGCAGCTAGAGGGTACCAAGAGCATCCTGGGGGGAGAGAGGTCAGACCATCTTGTGGAGAGAGACGGGGTCTGAAGACCCTGTTGGGAACTGCAGTGAGTCTTGATTTGGTGCAAATAAAAGCTGCATAAAATACATCCAGATGTTTTCAAGAACTGACAGGTTTTAATGAGGGAATTGAATGCCAAGGCTCACCTTCAAAAATCGTGTTTCCCTCCTGCCAATGACAAGATATTGAGACCATAGATACTTAAAATGTATTATATTCATTTGATTGACACAGACCTGTTCCAAAGTGTGGGGTTTGCTTCCCAAATACCCATTTTTTTAAAATCACTTTTTCTGCCACAAAAGATTTCCACTGAGCCCCACCAAAATTTGTTTACTTTGGGAGGAAAGCTTCCTAAAGCATAAGGATGATATAGAGTTCAAAAATGTGAATGATGTCGTAAGAGAGAGAACTCCCTCATGCGTCGTACATTTGGATATTTCGAAGAGCAGTGACTGTATCGTTTCCCATGGACGCAGCTCCAGGAAATGAATAATGCTCAGGAGTGGTCAGAGATGAGCCTGCAAAGATTCACCCGTCTCCTTTACTCCTTTGCTGTTTCTCCTCTGCTTTGCATTTGTCCTTCTAAAATATGTTTTTCTATGGGGAAAAAAAAAGGCCTCCTGAAAAGTTTGGAGCCTGGGGAGTGGCTTGGTTTCTAAGCATTCCCACTCTTGCTTCACTCTTTCTTATTTTCTTTTTATGGGGGTGGGTCACAACTGGTGGTCCGCAGGTCCAAAGGAAGGCTCACTCCAGATCTCAAACACTTCTGACCCACGGGGCTTCTGCACCATGTTTCCCCAATAGACATGGCAATGTGGGTGTTTATTTAGCAAACATTTGTTTTTAACATGCTAACTCTTCTCTAGGTCACTTGTATCTTTCTGTGTCCCCAAAGGGAGCCAAGCCCAAGCTTTTTCCACCAGTATGTGCTGGGGTTGCTGGTGAGTTCATCTTTCAGGGAAATCAGAATAAATTTCTTGCTGCTCATGCAGTTTAAGGTGCCTCCTGTAAGGCTGGCTTTACTTTCAGCCAACATCAATGGATGGCAAAGCTCCTCATCCCACGGTTATCAGGTCTCCAGCGGAGCATCCTGTGGCTCCCATGGGACCACACAGCCAGATTTCCTTTCCAGAAAAAACAAAGAGCGGAGACACGGGATATGTCCCATGTCTGCCCTGATATACTGCAGGATCGTCCGCATTACACACAGCCAAATAGCTCCGCAGCAAGATGTATGCTCCAAAAAAAGAGACCAGATGGTCTCTTGGTTGTTGTGGAAGAAGGGACAGCACTCCCTTTTCTGGCAGCCCCTGGGATGACTCTGGCTCAGCATCATTGTAGCAGTCCATCTCTTTGCCTCTGCTGTCCTGACAGCTCCTGAGCAGCTCTTACCACCTGCTTTTCATGTTCACCCCTCATCACCTGCCTGGAGGCTGCTCTACATCCAGGAGGTCCAAGAATGACAGTGTACACACTGCCAACAAACATCTCTGGGAGATGTCCAGGTCATTGTGCTCTTTTACTTTGCACCTACCCCCTACCTACCTACCTCGACCCTGCCCACGACTGGACCTGAAGAGATGCACACTGTATTGCTGGGGCGGGTCCAACACCCCAGTCTGTCTTTTGTGGCTTAAATCTCAATCCGTGAGTGTAGTCTCAGCCTCTGTGAAGTCGATCAGCATTTTGATAATATTTATGCCAGAAATGCTTGAAATGTTTTTTTTTTGGCTGATACATGATGTCTGTACTTCAGCAGTAAGAGCAATAGTATCTCTTCACTTAGGCTCTCCTGAAATCTTTTTAGTGGGCAGAAGTTTTTAGAGAAAGGACATGTGGCAGCAGTAATCACTACATCCCCACAGACCACATCTGTTGACTGGAAAAAATTAGCAATATCTGTCATAAAACTGGTGTATTTGAATGCTCATTTGTCGTTTTCTTTTTAAGTTTTTATTTCTGCAACCTCTTTCACAATGAATATCCTTCACTTTCACAGTCACAGCCTGTGGTACCAAATTTCATCATAGCATGACTTAAAATATTCACACTATCAGGTCCATAAGCATTACATCCACAGTTTTTTGGGAAAAAAAATATCCAAGTTATAAAGCATAGAAAAATAGGGTTTGTAATGAAAATGCTGACAGCACCTTAACTGTCACTGGGCACTGCTATAAACAAGCATTATGTTTATGTGCATGAGAGCAAATCTGTGCAGTGCTGGGCTTTACCAACTTTGGGGACCAGCAGCACACACTTATACAACTAACTTATTTGTTTTTCATGGAAAGACACTGAATTGCAGTGCTGCATTGCAATATGTTGCTAATTACCTAGTGCTCCGCTAATATAGTAGCTGGCTTGCTGTATGCCTAGATTGGTAAATTGGAATTTGGAAAGCCATGGATGTGATTTAATTGCTCTGTTAAACTGTGGAACAATGAATTGTTCTGTAAGCAGTGATCTATTCCTCATTTTCATTTCTAAATCAGCTCTGGTGATGTGTTTTGCACCAGGAACTTGGCATATTAGGCAGTACTTAATGTTTTAGCTATGCCTGTAAATTTATATCTGTCACTTTAAACTTCTCCTATTGCTAATTTTATAACTGAGAACAGAGTTTCTGCTTCTTTCCCAAGTGCTTGAGCCTAAGAAATCCTGGGGTGCTCTGAAGGCACTTGAAGCCAGCCCCTGCCAAGGTCAGGTCTGCTAACCCCATAAACACCCTTCCGTCCTCGGGGAAACCCACCCATTCACTGTCAAGCACCCTGCTCCTGCAGCGGTCAGCAGAAGGTGGGGGCAATGCTGGGCTGAGAGCCGAGGTGAGGGTACCCCAGCCCCGCGGCTCTTTGCACAGTTAGGGCTCTGCAGGATGTTTGCTGCGGAGCCAGCACTGTCTCCTGGCTGTATATTTTGAGGCAAGTATCTCCTGCTGGGAAGGGTGGTGGTTGTGGTCAGGTGGGAGCCTGACCTGGAGAGCAAAACCATTTACAAACAGGTCATTGCCATCTTGCATTGTCAGAGCTGGCAGGAGGAGGAGTAATTTTAGGGGATCAAACAACCATGCAGAGGAAAAGCTTGTATTAAACAACACAAGGTGCACAGGGCAACTGAGTAATTCTGTATTTACATGTACGTTGCAGCAAATGCCCTGTAATGACAACTTTTTTATTTTTTTTTAAGCTCTTTAGGTTTTGTGTTATGAGAAAGTATGCAACATAAATCACACGGAGCTACTCCTGGCCTTAAGCCTTCAGGATGCATTTGTTTGAAATCAAGAGCCAAATTCCCTGGATCGGAGTAAACTGTTAGGTGCCAACTGGGGCGAAATGCCAGCCTTTGAACTCCTGCACATTATGGCTGATGTGATCCATATGCAAGACTTGCATCGCTCTCCAAAGTGGTTTCTTTTAATTGATTTAGCAAATTAACAATATTAGGCCTTCTGTAGGATAGAAAGTACATTACTCACTGTGCCCTTATGTTACCCTGAAAGGAAATCTATTGTTCTTTTGTAATGAAATGGTATCACAAGGAAAAAAAAAAGGTAGCAGTAGCAGGTAAAAGGAATCACATTCAGCTGTCAAGCATGTTTAATGAGGAATTTTAATTATGAGGCTGGAAATCAATGAGCATAACTTTAGCAATGAAGTCTTAAAGGGAAACTAAATTGCTTTCTATCTTGCAAAGTTTACTGAAGCAGTTTGAGCGGCTGCCAACCATCATTGTTCTGAGAAAAGGAACTTGAGGAAATTGCAAGTCACACTGTAGCGTTTATTGTAGGCATATTTAACGACAAAAAAGGAGGATTTCCATGGATTCATGTTTAATGGGTTCTTCCTAACTGATTCATCTCTGCCTTACGATTCGTAAGAACCTTTGGTTTCACATACTGTATAAAATCTGTTCTTAGGAAAACGTGGATGAAAGGCGATTGGTTACACTGAAAACTGATAGTGTATGATTTATAGGGGATAAACATTATCTTATTTGTTCCTTATTCTCTGAGAACCTGGGCTGTGAGGAACAGCATGGCGTGAATATTCAGTGAAGTGAGAACCCAAACTTCCAAGCCCAGAGCTAACGCAAACAACTGATGCTCAGGTCTGTGTATGGTGTGGCTGTGTTTCCCGACTGAGCTGTGGCAGGGTCTTCGGGATGCTGCTATAAAGTCACGTTGGTGTTTCCAGTGCATGTGAAGTTTTTGTAGATTTGTAACTATACCATAACGATTTTATTTAAGATACAGCACACTGTGTAAGACCAAATCCAATGGCTACTGGGAAATGGTCCCCAACAGACATCCCAGCAGCACCTCTGAGGCTGGTCTTTGCCATCCCAGCACAAAAACAAATTCAACCTTTTCTCTAGCTCTTACTGGAGAAACTATAGGGCAGAATTAAGCCAAAATGCTTTGCGGTACCTACAGATGTGCCTACCACAAGAGGTAGTTTTGGAAAGCCATGTTTCCATCTCCATTTTAGGCATATCTTGGTTTCTCATTAAGCTATGACAGCTGCAGTTTCTCAGCATTAAATGAGTCATTGCTCCCATTGCTGGTTGTTGCTGCTGGTTTTTGGGGGTGCTACATTGCTCCCTGCTGTTGCTTAAAGCGAGGCACATCTCTGATTGCCCCACTGTCCCTCGGAACCCCACCACCGCGTGGGCACCCAAGGTTTCAGTGCCTGCGCATGGGGTTTAAAGGTCTAAATTAGCATTCGGCTACTGCAGCAAAAAGTGTTCGACAAACACCTAACGCAGGTAGGGGAGAAGTAGTTTTGAAACCAATCTAGTTGCCATTCCATAGGAAATCCAAGTCGTAGATCACAGTTATTGGTATTTTAAAAGTGGCAGTGCCTTTTAAAGGCTGGCTATTCCCTAGAATATAGAGGTGTTTGGGGCTGCAGTGGAGATACATTGGCAGCAGAGTGGAAGCTCTGAACTCACCTGCTAATGCCCTGCCTAGCTTAACTGCTATCAGTCGCTCACTTTCATGAGTCTGAAATTCATGCAGCCCCAAAAGAAAGATAAATAAGAACAAGTCAGTTTTCACCCTCCAGACATAGGCCGAGAAAATTATTTCAAATAAAATATATCATCTCAAGCAGGGGCAGATGAAATAGTTTTCTACTGAAGTTTTTCTCCCAGTTGACAGAACAAATGACTGAATTTCCTCCTCTGGATATATTAAGTATCTTTTCTAAAATCATAATTGCGTTCAACCCTAATTTTGTGTTTGCAGTAAGCTGTTTAGCAATGCCTAAAAGTCTTCATAGTGAAAGATAAAGGTACCTTGTGACCCCGCTACTGTTAAATACTGTGAATCAGATCTTTACCAGATCCATGAGGATCTACATCTGCATGGCCTCGGTGTGGGGACTGCAGCACAGGGACCATGGGACCCGCTGTGGGGCAAGGTCTGGCATGGTTGGTGCCACCTCACCAGGCTCCCTGAGACACTGATTTCAGACGGGTATTTTGGTCTGGGCCACAAGGGGGGCTGCTCCTTTCACACCATGAGTAAAAACATCGCATCCAGTAGCCCTCTGGAGGGAACGTTGATGAGCAAATTTCCCAAATTAATTGGTTAGCTTACCCTTGGCATCCATAGCTGGGGACTAATTTTGTTAAGGTCTATGGTGTAACGTGCAATTCAAACCCAGAAGGATTGCTGGGGAGATCTGAGCTTTCCTCTATCCCTTTTACATTAAGGCAATTTAGCTGTGTGTTTATAGATGCATATTTGGCTTCCTCTATCTCATGTGGGAACCACTCACCTTGACTGTCAGTATATTTTTGTTAAAATTGAGGTAGAGATGAAGCAGACCATATTCTATGAGAAATCTCACCTACTGTATCTATAAATTCTCTCTCTCATCTCCTGTGAGTGTTGAATGAGCCTTCAGGTGTCCAGTGCTATTTCTCTTATGGTGCTCCAAGACGCCACGTGAGATTGAGTGGGGGCTGCAAAGCCCAGAAAATTTTAGTGTGGTCAAAAATAAAGAAAATCCTGCTTGCCTCTCCCATGCCTTCAACTTTCAAAGGCAAGTGTGTTTTCTCATCACTGATGCATTTTATATTCCTGTATTTATAGTGAATGTAGAAATTTATGTTGCTTCAAAGAGAAGATTTTTCCTTTGAAAACATTGAGATAGGTTCTTTTCAAAGGCTCTTTTCAAGAATATACTTTTTTTTTTTTTTTTGTCATATTGGGCAGGCAAACCATTGCTGTGTCCATAGCATACATCCAAGGCAGACCCAAACATCTACATGTGGAAGAGCTTGGGATCCAGTGTGTAAAGGAAAAGTGAGCTCTTGACGGAGGTGTAACAGTGGAAATGTATTTTAAAAATATTTTTAATTGCTGAAGGGGTATTTGTTGGTAAATATTTACATGTCCAGTGATGTGTAAGTCTGTAAGCAGCTCATTTTAATGTCAGCTGTGAGGTCTGTTACTACATTTTGGCTGGATCCTTCCATCCTTCTGTGCAACCAGCAGTTCGGCGCTGCTGTGGAAATACCACGGTCAGCATGGTGCATGCACACAGCCAAACACTAAGGCATGGGGTTAAGGACTGGTTATTCTTAGGATTTAGTAACTTTGCTATCTTTTCATAGTCTTCCTGAAACACTCTGTTGCTTGTCCTCCCACAGAAGTATATATTTTATATGTATAGACCATTATTTTCCAGTGTATTCACTTGTTGATGAGTCTGTTCTGTCCTTCTTGGCAATTTTGCTGAAACCCACAAAATTAATTCTGTCCTGTACCATCGTCTGAAATCCTCATCAATTTTTCAACAAATTTCTAATGCTATCAGAGGGTTAATATATGAGATGATCCTGGTGTTGTGTCAGAGGAAAACCTTTTGAGCAGGGGATGGATGTACAGTACGGCACGGCATATAAATCATTTTCAAATTAGTATTCCGTACATCTGGAGAAGAGTACATTTGTGTGCCTGCATAAATTGCCTGTGAACACATTTCAAAACCCTACGCTTAATCTTAGCAATGAACATTTCAAAAAGTAAATTAATATCTTCAAGGAGAAGAAATACAGTATATTAAGCAGAAGCCCACTGGAAACTGTATAGTTAAGAATCTGTCAGGCTTTCCATTATAAGCCCTGTTTTTTGAGGGGTTTATAACTCAGTTATAAAATTTCACACTAGGCTAAAGGTTGGCACGTATTGTCTCAGTTTGGCAGGGTGATATTTTATTAGCTCTGAAGGAGTTTTGGATCCCATGTCAATGGGATATTATTTTAAACCACAGAAATGAAGTTTAAATAACTTGGGGTACGACTTAGCTGTAGGAAGGTGAGAGGAGTAGGATTGACGCCCGAAGCGATGCTGTTGACTCGTGGAGGGGTGACACCGGAGGTGCCATGGGGCTGAAGTGGGGATCACACATCAGCCCCAGAACCAAAGTTCTTTGCTTTTGTCCGTTCCCCTTAACGTGACTTTAATTCACGTCTTTATGGTTAAATGTATATTGTGCTGAGGTTACAGGTCTAGTTGGTGGTTTATAAATTAGGTTAATTAACATTACAATAGTACTTTGTGAGTGTGTTTGTGGGTGGATATGTGTGTGTGCAGACAAGAGCACTCCTTGGAAGCAGGAATAGGATTAAAGTGTCTGCAGGAATTGTAAATTTATTGTGTAAATAGCTTTATGATTTGTTGTGTGTTTGGATTAATGCAATATATATCCATTTTAAACATTGATCTTTAAGCAAGTAATGTAATAAATCTGAATATTCCTTCAAATTACTGTTTACACTGGATGTGCTATAGATTAGAAGAGACAGTTGCCTTTATAAATTTACTTGTAGGGTACATGGGCGTGTATAAATACTTCTGCTTCCAATTATATCAAACAATGATAAACTGTTGTGAGTTGCCTGGACGATTGTACACCGCCTGAGTCACGAGGAGGGATGGTGTCGGGCAGTGACCGATGCGCACATGGCATGGGGGCTATTGTTTAGGCCAGGAAATGTGTAAATAGGCACCTAGAATAAGAATTCTATAAATGTATCAAAATGAAGATATAGTTCCTTCCCAGCTGTAGTGCTTCTAAAAGGGGGAACTGTGTAAACTCATCAAAACATGGAAACACGATCATTTGTTTTGTATCTAGTGCAGTCTTAATGGTTTGCAGTAACGTGTTCATGAAAATGTGTCTGTAGGTACCCTTTGGCATTGGGCTGCTTTGGGTTTTCCTTATCCCTTCCAGGGCAGCTGCTGGTGCTGGTTTTCATACTTCATACTATTAAACCACCTGAATCTGGTAGCCAGGCAGCATCTCAGAAGGGATACTGTGTTATCATTGTGACCCCTTAAAAATGTATTTATGCCAACACCATGTGTTTAAGCATGGGATTAGGACATGCCAGACTTCATAGGCACAGAAATGCACTTAAGGAGACCAATACATGAGCTTAGTTTTAGCTTCATTCTTTAAGGAGAAATCTGGCGGCCACCAGAAGCCCTCTGAAGAGCCGACTGACTACAGCCTCACCAGCCGTGGGAGGCAGAGCCAGTGGCCAACGTGCTCCATGCTCAAGCAGCAAGGCTCTTCCCAGGCAGGCTTTTTCACTCCCCGATTCACCAGGCAGCCATCCCACATCTGGGGGACGTGGCTCCCTGGCTTGCCCTGGTTTGGAGCGATATGTTTAGAATGGTACAGCTGAGGGTACCACTTGGTCTTTCTGCAGATGTCCTATGGTGATGTCTTAGTGCACAGGGTAAATCAGCTTCCAAACAATGCACCAAAAAACCAAATCCCTAAAAAATGTTCCTTCTCCAGACATGATGGGGAACTGATTTGTTCCTGTTATAAGCCAAAAAAATTACTTTCTGAAGTGTTTGCATTTTTCCACAGTTTAGGGAAAGCATAGTTGTGTTGAGCTCTGACACTAAATTCATCCCTGGTACAAACACAGGAGAAGAGCTGTCCCCGGCTAGCAGCTCCCAGGGAGGGGACATCCTCGCTGTACTGATGGGTTGCACCAATGGCAGCTGGCCAGACGTTAAATTGATCAAATCATGCAATTTTAAAACTCAGGAAGGAGAGATCACAATTTGCTTCTTTTGCTTCTTGCTTCTTTTGCCCTCTCTGTTATCCCTCCTTTTTTCCACATGTATTTCTAAGAGCAAGAAAAAACAGTGATTATGATAAATTATAGGAAGCTGGCAACAGTAGTAATTAACAGGTAATTATCAATAAACAGTTTAACCACAAAATCTTGGATCCCACCTACCACTTGTCAACAATAAAGTCATGGAGGCTCCACAGGCCACTGGACAAACAGTCCACGGGGAGCATGGCCGGCACTGTTAGTGCAAATAAACAATACTGTGCCGAGAGGCTAAACAAAAGCCCAGCGTGGAGTGACCACAGGGAAGCGGGAAAGAAAAAGCTCCCTCGGCAGAAAAAACAACACAAAGTCCAACGGTGGTTACAGTTTGAAGAACCAGCCTCGAACCACTTGCAGTTTATTGCAGCCTCAAATAAGTATCCCATAAACAGGAGTCAAAGTCTCCAGTGTTTGGCATCTTAAAAAAATATGTCTGTGAAAAGGGAGCAAGAAAAGGCATTTGAGGGTAGGTAAGGAGAGAGAAAATACTTCTATGTCAACTGGTTGGCTACAACAGATGCCTAATTGTGCCGTGCCCAATTTGAAATCTCTTTTCATGATACTGAGGCAAAAGATGTGTGGGGCAGCCATGCGTGTACCAGGAGTCCTCCAGAAGTGCATGCAGATGTGCTTGGCCAAACATCCTCCCATCCTCATCCCTGGGAATCAGGAGAGGTTTGTTGGTGACTTCCAATGGGGCAAAATGATCCCCTTCTTACATGTGCGAGTATGGATACTTTTCTCTCTTTTTTTCTTAAATATGACCATAATGACCTTGGAGGAATGACAGACCTTGGTCACACTGCTGTACTTCCTAATAACGATCTTCATCTCACATTCCTACATCGGGATTAAGGCCAATTTTCTGTTGAAGGGAGTCAGATAAGGACAGCAGAATGAAATAAGATTATGCTGAATGCAGAGTGAGTATTTTATGAGTGAATATAACATTGCAAACTATTGTAATAAAATTAAAGCACTTGGATTTGGGGTTTTTATGAATTAATATCAGAATCTCGTGTAGAAATGAGTTAGATACATGCTAAATTTTATGTTAAACAGCTGACATGACTCAATCTTTAGATTTGCACTTAATAAGTTATATGCTGGTATCCTCCTGGAATGTATGTATTTAAAGAAGAGAGTCATGATAGCTTAATTTGAAGCCTTTGTTGTCTGCCACTCAAAGTACGTTTGTCGTGACTAACACGTCTCATCTGTGCTGACAAGCTCCCTATCTGCTCGGCCGTACCTACCCTACAGATCTGCATCCCCGCCATTTCTGAGCCTGTTAGATGCTGCAATGTGTCTGCCTGGTTTTTCCTTTAGATTGTCCATAGCCTGCTGTTTTTTCCCTAGGTCCTTTTGTCGCTGCTGCATTTTCTGAGATTTTCTGAGATTTTCTTGTTTCTAATTTTTTTGGAGAATCCTAGATCTTCTAACAAACCCTCATGCTGTGTCCCCCAGTAACTTAAAAGTAATTAGGCAAAAAATAACAATTTTCGACATCTATCATTTAATTTGAAATTACATATGGATTTAATGGAGGGGGAGGAAATAATGCTTTGAGAGATTAGTTCTTAAATTTTGATTTAAGAATTGAGTTATTAGCTGAAATAATATGAAGTGGGGCTGCTTTTTTGACCTTTCTAAAGTCTAGCCTAGTCAATTATTACAGCAGAGCAGGGAACCAGAGAACAGCTTTGAATCAGTCAGACCCAAACTGATTTAAGTTTGCATGGGGTCGAATAAGACATTAGTTAAAAATAACTAATGTATTCTTTGACCTCCGTAATGAGAAAGGACATTTACAGGTTTTTCACTATACATCTGATCCTGTTTATTTCATTTTGTGATTTAAAGATGGACTGGACCTTCTCACAGAGGTCTAGATGATATAAGTTAGTTTGGTTTTTTTAAGTTTCCTGCATCTAAGTGTTCTTTCAGTTACGCGTTTTGCCTGTCAGTTTATATCATGGCTATATTTTGAGGCAAGATTGAATGAGAAAGAGAACCACGGATCCCAATGCTGGAAGGAGCAGGATCGCTAGGGCTCCCACCTCCCCGCAACCTGCTTTAAGAGCAAAACCCAGGTTAGTGCTGATAAACCTGCTTTGTTGTTGTTTTCCAGGCAGAATTAGGCAGGCATTATGGATTATGGCTGGAAGACCCCTTCCTCCTGAGCCCTTCTCTTGCTTTTCTCCTCTCCCTGAGCACCTCTGTGCTGAGGTGCGGGGGGTAACCTTACCTGCAGCCCTGCGAGCTGGGGAGGGCAGCTAACAGCAGGTTCGTTCGGTGGGGAGAGGCATTTCTGCAAAATGTTGGTTAAAGAGAGAGAAAATAAAGCAGAAAAGAGAGCAAGTGGTGGAGACAGGTGTGTAGGAAAAGGAGAAGGAACTGAGAAGGAAAGGAACACTGCTGGCAAAGTGGACCCGATCCTACAGAAAGGTTTATGCTGTTTGAAAAGGTCCCAACTTTGGCTGCTTCTTTAGGCTCCAGCTCTTCCTGAGGACAAGACAAGAAAACAGAAATTATTTCCTTCTCTTATCTAGATATCACTCTTTTCTGGACCCAATTCGTTATCATCTTGCTGCCAGTGATGTTTCTCTGGCTTGGTCCTTCGGTGTGCAAAAGCTTGGTAGACCTGATTTATGTGTCTGCCTTTTTCTGTTGTATAACCTGAGAAGATGCCTTTATAACTAGTATATTCGGTGCTGTAAAGAAAACATTAGTATGTCAAGTTTCCAAAGACTTTAAAATAGGCCAGCTGGCTTCTCAGAGTGCACAGCTTGAAACGGTCACTTCCATTTCTGACTGAGCAGCGCTGCCGTCAGGAGGAGCGTTGATTAAATTGACCACAGTCCAAGGCTGGTAGAGAGCATAAACGCAAAGCGACTTCTCCCCAGAGCGAGCAGAAGATTTCTGACATACAGGGGGATAGACTATGATCTTTCCCCCCCGCCCCCATGCTGCAGTGTTTACTTTAAAAGACCGTGTTTCCTTAATAAAAGAAGCATTAGCTTTTGCCATTAAATTTGCTCAACAATTTAGCTTGTATTTCACCACTTGTACCCAGAGTCACACATAAATGTTTAGCAATATAGACAGCCCGTGTTCTCCTAAGCTTTCAGTAATACAGTTTTCAGGAGGAAAGGCTGCTCATATGAGCAAGGTTTTGCAAGATTAATAAATATAAAGCTTTGTTTCACTAAAGAAATGGTTCC
Source organism: Falco cherrug (assembly GCF_023634085.1). NCBI lineage: Eukaryota > Metazoa > Chordata > Aves > Falconiformes > Falconidae > Falco > Falco cherrug. Next base: position 28,832,355 of record NC_073707.1, read on the forward strand.
CACGCTTGTTTCTATTTAATAAACTGGATTCTGAGATATTTTCTTTCCTCATCTTCAGTGAATCCTTTTATAGGGGTGTACCCTGTCAATGGGACTGAATGAGTAAGCAATTTATTTGCGTGGTCTGTTGCTCCCATTGCCTCTGTGCAACACCTAGAGCAGCAAGACCCTAACCCAGCAAAGTGTTAGACCCCTCAGGTCCCATTTAAAATCCCTGGGGAATATAGGGTTTTCACCATGTTTAAAGGAAACATCAGAAAGGTGTCAGAAAGAAAGAAATATAATCAGTGTAACAATACACAAGGAACACGTCGGGCGAGCTCCATGAAGTAAATGCACTTCTGTGTGCTTCAGGAGCATCCCCACGAATGGGGGACACCCATCAAAAGCAGAGGCCATCTGGGGGTTCTTTCTCTTGGTGGTAAAATGTTAGCACAATGGTCCCAGGGCTTCCTCCAGCTCCTCAGCAAAACAAAACTGCTGAGTGAGAAAAGATAGTGGCATCCCAGGCTAATGAGGGCATCTTCATACTTTCCACCTGTTTTGCACCTGAAATATTATCTATTGCATCTAGTTGTCCCCAAAATCCAATTAATCCATTGTGTTTCTTCCTATTCCCTTTTTTATAAGTACTTGTGGGGGTTATTTTGTGTTTGTTTTCTTTTAATGTTTGCAAAGCTTTCTTGCAGCACGAAAACAACTGGGTGTTTTGGAAGCAAAACACCTTAGCACTTACTGCGGATGTAAGTTATCTCTTATAATCAGAAATAGGTATAATTGTGTGTCTCTGGCAAAGGAGCTTAACTGTCAAAGGATTAAGCTACATCCTGATCAATGGAAGTGACTTCCTAGAAAACAGGCAGGGAAAGATTTCCTGTAGTTAACAGCAATAAGGGAGAGGAACTTTAAAAACAACTCTCTATTTGATAACTACACAAATCTAGCTAAGTCTTAGGGATTTAGCCAGGGAACATATTGGTTCCAGCAGACTATGGTAAAGTTAATTAAGGATGATTAATGGAGCATTTTCCTTCCAATGATATCTGTGACAGAACAAAGCTGTCTGAGGCTTGTCAAGCAGAATTTGAGTTGAATGAGTATTTATGTGATCAAATCTGAAGGGCTGCCTCTTGACAGAGCAAGGATTCATCAATCAATTGCGCTGGCTTGCAGTGGTGGGAAATTGGTCTATCAGCATAGCTCTACTCCCATCCCCCATTTTTTCATTCAATCATCCCTTAGGCTACAATGCATCTTTAGCTTTTACCTCTGACCACCTTAAGGGCTATCAGAGAAACGTAAAAGCAAGAGCTAAAACATCTATTATAGTGGTTATTTCTCAGCTGTACTCATACAATTGATTTCTTTTAAGCAGAGGCCCAGGCACTGTAAAGCGATACAAGCCTGTTCAATGAATTAATTGGTTTTAATAGAAGTTTAGCTTTGAGCCTGAAGAATATATAGAGCTCCCTTGCTAGAAAGTCTCCTATTAGGGAAACCACCTGCACAAAAGGCCCCGGTCCTCTCTTAATCCCACTGCCCTCATCATAATCACTTCATTTAAAAAGGCAAGATCCTTAATTTAAAAGGAAGGGGCACCACGTGTGCTCCAGTTTCTGTGCATTTAATCGTGCGTCAGTTCCTGGGAGGGGAATATTGGCTGCGTGCACTTGGCTGTGGGTTACCCTTGCAGCCCTTTGATCCCTGGGATGTAAGTCATGCCAGGATTTGGGCAGAGAAATTATGCCGTTGTGAATATATCAATATCTTTGTCTAATGAATACCTCAGCTGCTTTCACTGCTGTAGGGATTATATGGAACTAACCAAGAGTTATGCAAAATGATGCGTGTCTCATGGAAAACCTAGAAAAAGACAAGTCTTAGTCCTACTCTGAATGAATTCAGGGCAGGTATCCTTTTTATTTCAGGAGGCACAGGTCTAGTGCAGTTTTCTAACCCAGTGCGTAAGTGATTTTTGGTTTAACTGTTGAGCACTCAAGCTTTGTTCTTCTGGGCCCTCACCAAGCAAAACACACAAGTGGTATTTAAAATTGAAACACCAAGATAGTCGTTAAACATCTCCATCTTTAGCCACATAAAATGCCATCTTTAGACATATAGCCTACATTAGCCGTCTGTGGTTCAGCAATTTAAATTGATTATCAGTCTAAAAGGAGAGGCATCTCTTGGGGGCAATTCACCCATTTTCCTATAAACACCTAGGTGAAGATGATGAGGGCTGCATTCAAGAAGTCTGTTCTCTCTCTAAGGGGAGCTTGGACTCGCTACCTACCTTCGAAATGTGTAAAGCTTCCAGTAAAAATAAAATCCGTGAGGAGTGGATTACTTTCTTTGGTGCAGTCTTAAGCTTGGTTGCGTGTCTCCCTCATCGGATTTGCACACTAATCTTCCTTCTTAAGTTACTAGTAGAAATCAGGTTTCTAGGACTTTTGTGAATTGGAAAATTGAATTCCTGCCTGGTAATAATTTTGAGGTTTGGTACCTGCCTCAGCTAGGCCGGCTATAAATTAGGGAGGATAAAGACAAGACTGCACTTTTTCCCCAGACTTGTGCACTTTACACAAAGAAGCACAGAGGAGAAAACAACAGTGCTCCAGTGTGCCCTGACCTGAGGAAGAATAGCTCAGTCACCGGCTGCGTTTACTTTTTATGCAGGTTTCCGTACTGGACTATTCCCTTGAGAGTAAATATCTTCCCTGTGTACACAAATTTTATATAAATCCAAAGAGGTCTCTAAATGCAAATAAGTCCTCTAGGCCTTATTAGTTAACCCGATATGATTATTGTTGAGATCATTTCTTTCCATCAGTAGAGAATACTATTTTGTATGTGCAAGCAAGCTTAGAAACCAAATGTCTAAATATTTAACCAATGTTGTTTCAAAGAATTTCGTTATTTATCTTCTTTATGATTTATATTATCACATTCTCTGTCTGTACTTGTGGTTTATCATAAGCAACCCATCTGCTGTAACAGCCAAATTGGAACATTCATATAAGATGCGTTCCGATATCATAAACATGACAAAAGATAGATTACATTTAGTCTTTCTCCATGTTTAACCAGTTTAATTTGTTTCCTATGCAGAAGAGGCTCTAAATTTACTTAATATATGTTAGCACTTAGGAACATGGTTAGGAACATGACTAGGGTCTTAACCTATTCGTAAATAAATGGGAAGCTTCCTGTCTGAGTAAAAGAAAGAGAGAGAATTTATGTCAAACAATCAGGAATTTAATACATAGTGCTCTATTAGGATGTCCAGTTTGTGTACATACTCTTAAGGCATGATTACGAATAACTTCACTTCTTATAAACAATGTGACTGAAGAAATTACTCACAGATACAACAAAAAGGGAAAGAAAGGTAGGAAGTTTTAGCTGCAGCCAATAAAGGAATTACTTTCCCTGAAAAGGTTAAAAACTCAGGCATTTATTTTTGTTGCCATAATATTTGCCTTTACAGGTTTAGCTTTCTTAAGAATCCCAAAGAAGATGCTGCTTTGGGAAAGATTTTAGTGACCTGGGTTCAAAGTCGTATCATAGATCCAACATTTTCTCCGACAGCTTTGGTTTTAAAGTAACCCTAATGCTGGACTAAATCTGTGAAGTGACTGTCCGTATTTATACCACTCTAGAGAGAGCTTTTAGTGATTACAGGCTTGGTCTGGCAAGTTGTTGAATGCCTTCAACTTCTGTTGGCTTTGGTGGAAGCCAAGGGTCCTCAGCATGTGGCCAAGAGTGCTCAGCACCCTCAGGACCCAGCCCGACGTGGTTTTTCACATGGAGAGGTCAAGTAGAGGGCTTTTCATTTCAAGCTAAAGAGTCATTCATTTTTCTCTCTTAAGGTAAAAGTCACGTGATCAGAGAGTGTGTGATTAACTGTTAAGGAAACAATGTCCATAATGATATATAAAGGTGTTGCTTTCAAAAGTTACGGTTGGATTTCTTCGGAGGTGTTAAATATATGGTGGTCCAATACCATGCAATTCATGAATACTAAAAATAAATATAAGCTTATTTCTGTGACGGTGATTTACTACTAAGCAATTTTGAGCAAATATATTCACATTATAGGATATGAATACAAATCAAACATAACTGAGCTGGCCTTTATGAGAATGAAGTGTCAGTACATTTGAAAATATGTGTAACGCCAAACTTTAATCATTTTACCAGCACATTAATATTGCAATTGATTATTCTGCACTCCTGAGTGTTTAAGGTTTTGCTATTGATTTGTCTGCTGCAAGGATTGCACACCTTCCAGGGCTATCTGGCACTCGGTCCTTCCCAGGCTGGGATACTACTGGCCTGATTCAATTTGATAGAAGAGTTTATGCTGTTGCAAAGTCCTTGCCTCCAAAGAGCATTAACACAATAGGAGTATCGAGAAAGGGAAAAATGATGGTGGAACTAACAAGTTACACATGTGCTTTCACCGGCATCAGATTGGCTTTCATTACACCTCTTCTCTGCTCATGTCATTTTCTTGGAATGCAGTTCCCAAGGTGGAGACTCCATCCTCATGTCTGTACGTGAAGTATTTTATACACTGTCAGCACCAGGAAAAGTAATGGGTAACACTCTGCAGTTCCTATTACAATAGCATTACACTTGCTCAGATAGAAAGGTGGCACCAGGCGGGCTTGTATTAGCTGAGATCATAACTCTCCTATGTGTGCAAATGGTTAATGAATTAATTTTTTCCGCCTTTACTGAAAATTATTTGGGGGCTTCACCACTAGGATAGCAAAAGCCAGGAGACCTATGTGACGGGTGGAAAATAAAGGGAGCAGAGATGGCTCTTGCTTTAGGACCTTACAAAAAGAGCATTCATGGATGCATATAGGAGCGGAGGAAACCAAGAGCTGTCCCCCTGACAGCAGCTGTAGCATACCATCAGATTAATCCTTATGAATTCAAAGAGGAATCTGAAGGGGAGTTGGGAGGAGCCCAGTGAAATATCTTTGGCGGTGTTGGCAAGGAAAGCCTCCCCCGTCTGGAGGGCAGGGCTGGAGAAAATGCAGCGTGTCAAGAGTTACCTTTGCGGTCAGTTTTTGGAAGGGGAGTTGATGTAGTGTTTCTATACAGTGGTGGGACATACCATGCGCTAAAGCAGAGAGCGCCTGGAAAGTGAGGATGGCAGTTTTTGCTTGAGGCGGTGCACAGCAGAGAGAGGTAATGTGGGGATTCAGAGATGTCACGGTGCAAAGCGGTGGAATGAGTAAAGAGCAGCAATATTCGTCTGTGATCTTGGGTAGTACATCTCACAGTCTGGCCACAGTACAAATATGTAGGCTTCTTTTTAATACTATGTAGCCAAGAATGTTGTATTGGCAATTAAAATTATGATGACAGTGCTAAAAACAGTTGCTTCCTATAGGACCTTTTGAAAGATGGGCAGATTGAAACAAAGCAAAAAGAAAGGAGGAACTATCTGGAAAGACAGGAGTAAATCGTGACCGCAGAACCCTGGCTATCTGGTGCTGTTTGTCCCAGCCTTGCTCTGCTTCCCTCGCTGATAACACAGCTTAACCTACACCCGGGCATTGTTCTGACACTGAAAGATGAAGCAGTTTTTTACAAGCTGTACCCCTCAGCCATGCTTTCCCTTGCAATACTGACTGGCTCACTTTGGTCCCTTGATCCTGTTTTTCTTCCCCTAAAACCGGTGTGTTTATTGGGACCAGTGCAATGGAAATTCCACTTGCTGTTTATATCTGAGGTTTCTCTTCCCTTCCTATATTTCCCTGGGAATCGGAGCCGTATAGGTTCTTGCTCCACACCCATGGCTTTGTCTTCAGCTTTTTTTCTGAATTATTTTCCCCAACTGCATTTCCATGGAACAGCTGTTTGTGTTTAAAAACCACCTGCACAAGTAGTTCTGTTTTCAGTGGAAGAAAATGTCACTTGTAAAAGGAAAAAGCCCTAAGGTGTTGGAGTTTTAATTTGATGTGTATTTTTTCCTACCAATTGATGAATGTTCGAAGCGCAACTTTAGCCCTTGATAACTAATGAAACTGGGTGGTGCTAACAGTCACTGTCTGGCACGGTGCTGTGTAGTTAAACTGACTCCCTGTGTGGAATGAGATTGGGTTTTGACCCAGCAGTGAAATCCTGGATCCCTGATTTCAGCAGAGGAGAGAGAGAGAGACAGAGAAAAAGAAGCAGCAATCTCCATAGAGAGTGAAACTTCTGGGCAAAAGGTTGAGCTCTTGCATGGTTGGGCAAGAACTAGGATGTGATGTGTGCAGGACATAAGATCTCCTAGGAAAACAGGATGGACACCAGGGGAAAATGTTGCTCTTATTTAAAGCCTGTGGGAATTTTGGGGACTTTTCCTGGAGGGCTGCTGAAGTGTAATGGGGAGTGATAACATTATTTCTCAGCCATCACTAATCTCGAGGAGCTGAGGTTTATATTGCACTCCTGTATTGTGCCGGGGTGTTTGTGAAGCCATCGAGTGCAGCCAGGAGTGGCCCTGAGGTTGTCCCAGCCCCGGGGAAGTCCTGTTTGCTTCTCCATGTGCCCTCCTTGGCCTTTCTCCTGCTGCTTCTAATGCCCTCCCCCCTCCTGCTTCTCTTTCATTCCTTTCCACGCGGCATTATTTTAGTTCATGTTCTTTCCAGGTGATATGATTTTTTTCATTTTCAACAAACCAGATGGACTGAGTACCCAAATCCTCTCCACTCTCCCACAAAGCTCCTGTGTGCTTGGTGCCACCTCTGGCAGCGTGAGGTGCTCACAGAACAAGAAACTACATCAAGCCAACAGCAAATGGCAGTAAAATCTGGCTTTCAGCCCCTGTTGAGCCCATTAGAGGTTGATTTCCTGCTGCAAAGCTGGCACCAAACCTCCCCTGACCAGTGCTACAGTAGAAGGTCATTTATATGTCAAATGATGGACCAGTAGCAGTGAGAGGGGTAGCAAGCTGAGAAATAAATTGTACCAAAGTTTGAAGAGATTTACACTGTTATGTGTGTGTATATATATATTTATATATGTCTTTTCAGATGTCTTTAGGACTTAATGAGTATACTTGTTCATTCTGCCATCAATCCCATCTAAATGGTTTGAAGAAATTGTCAGTAGCTCACAACCCACCCTGGCAGAAGCCAGCCTTGTCTGTGTGTCCCACCAAGGCGACTTCTGGAGTGTAGCAAAAATTTTCAGTTTCGGTCATCTTTGCAGACTGGTTCGTTGCCTCCACTGTCTCCTGGGCTTTCCCTCTCTCTGTCTGCAGCTTTGCTGTCCGTATGCAGCCGTGGCTTTATCCTCCAGCTGGTGTTTGGGTGGGATAGTTGAGCTCCTCCCTTCTCCGTGCCAGCTAGTCTCCATTGCACTAAATTGGAAATCGGAGAGATCTTGGCATACCGTGGCTTGTAAAGGCCTTGTAAATGGCTTGTACAAAAAATTTTCCAAGTGGAAACAGCACTGTGCCTTAAGCTTAAAGTAGCTTTGATAGGAAAGAGAGGTAAATATATGCCTTTCTACCTCTGCGGGTATATTGTAAATGCCAGACAATGGAAAACCAGTAAAGAACGACACCCCCCCCCCCACCCCCCACCCCCCCCCAAAACAACAAAACCATCTGAAAGCTAAGCAAGCACTTGGGAAGTTAGACTTGCTTGCTTTTTGGCTTCTGTATCAGCTAAACCTAACAGGCTCTTCAGACACAACTGGTTTTAGCATAAAGGCTACTGCTGGCTGTTGCTTGCGAAACCCCTTGCTGTTGTGCGCTGGTAGAAGCTGCTCTACTGTACAAAACCCACTGGAATCACCAGGCAGCCTCCGTTGGCATTTTAGGAGGGCTGTCTAAGTGTAAAAGTGACACATTCTCCTCCCACTTAGTTTATCTTCTCAGGCTTTAAAAAACGGTGCAGATTTTGGTGGAAAGCATCCTGCTGGTGTCCTGGTCATTATGGCCAACTGGAAAACTCCCCAGACTGTTTAGGCAGGAGGACGGCAGGTGCATCTGGGATGTGTGAGAGGGAAGGGAAAGTGTGCCAGAAGATGGGCTGCTCTTTTGGTAGAGGTTTGATCCTATTCAGATGCAGTGCCAGGACCGTGTCCATTGGGAGACTTGGCCTCTTCTCTCCCTCATCTGCAAAGGAAGTTTGCATGAGGCCAAGTAAGATTTGGAACCACAAAGATCCAAACTCTTGTGAGCAGGCTTAGAAAGACGTTCAGACCCAGGCAAGGAGGTTGCAGGCCAGGCAGCTGTACGGTATAGCCAGATGAGATGGGTTTGTGGATGGGTTCATAAGGGAAGGTGCTGTCATTGTTCCCCTCCTGCTCCCTGGGCACAGCTCACCCTTGAGTGGGCACTTGCCCCACCATGCGAGAAGCTGACTTGGGTAAAGGAACTCTGAAAAAACAAACCTTAAAAAAAGTCAGTAGTTTCCTGCCAAATTAGCTTCCTGAGCTGGCTTCCCGGGGCTCAAGATAAGCAGTGAGCTGGCCCTACGGAGAGGCCAGGAGAGCTCACTCTGCTCCTCCTGCCTCCACCCCTCAAAGAGCTTGAACAGGTCCCAGGTCATCCCCAGCAAGTGGTGAGTCTGCAGGTAAGGAAGAAATGCACTGCAAACAGGGAAACCCTCTCTCACCAAAGAGCGTAAGAGTTACATACGCTCTGTACAGCAGTCCAGAGAGGGACTAAATCCCTGCAGAAACAACGGTCCTGAACCTGAGACCTGGTGGCAAAGCAACAGGGATCCCCAGGAGAGGAACTGACTGTGACCACTGTCCTTGGGGTAGGTGGCATCAGTCTCCAGGACTGATGAGGACACTGTTGTTGTATTTATATAAAAAAACACAGCTGCAAAAATGGAGCAAAATGTTTTCAGGGTAAAGAAGTGACTTCACTGAAAAGGCTTCCTTAACAAAACTGAAAGAACAGTGGGCAAATCCATCATTGCTCCTTGCCCAGCCTTCGTGTAGGTTATCTTTCTATCAGCATTCTGCTAATCTCTGAATATCAGCACTTTGTTTATGTAGATGTTGGTGCTTAAATAGTTCTGAATACAATTTCAAACTTCGTATTCATTTATAAATGTCACCGCTCACAATCACATTGCCAAGAGAAGCCGTTCTGCAAAACCTGCATGGCTAAAAAACAAGTTACAAGCAACCACAGCAATGTGGGCTGGTTTGCTAGAGGATAGGTATTTGCTGAAGAAATCAGCACACAATGTTTAATAACAACAGCTGACAGTTTGGCTGCATGCAATTCATGAAAGCAGCGGAGAAAGTGCTGCAGACAACCTTTTCATTGCTGTTTTGGAACATAAATTCAGTTCATGACTGCTTGCAAAATTTCTGTTGTCATCTGTTCATGCAGAACTTATCTGCAACACCTCCACAGGCAGGTGCTCTAAGTGTATATATAAATTCATCTTCGTAGTGGCCACTGGTGCCACAACAAATGTCATTCCAAACAAACTCTCTGCTACAGGCTGTGTTGGAAATCATCATTTAACACATCATTTAAAGTACATCAGAGTGAATCTCATGCAACCTGACTGTAATAATTCCCTACTGAAATCACCTCTTTTTTAGCATTTTGAACTTAGGAATAGAATCCAAGTCCTTTAAACATGTGGGTACTTCAGTTCAGTGCTTATTGTTGGGAAATGAGGGTTTATAGTGCAATGCCTAATTATTATTTTCCACCTGAATCTCACAAAGTAAATTACAGTGTATCTACTGATACTGTTACTTTTGTATATGAACAAAAATTAGATGGGCAGCCTGTTCATTTGCTCCTTTGTTAAAACTCATCTTGCTGAGCCCAAGAAGGCTACTCAAAAGTAATCCTCGCTGCTCTCCCAGCCTGTGCAGAAGAAATCCAGAAGACAGGATCTCAAACCATTTGCTGGTATTTCCCTGCAGTCAACGTTTATGCATAACTTTCTTTTTATTAACAAAACTGAATTCAGTGGGTCCTTTCAGCTGATTTCATTCATACACCGAGAGTAACCACGTAGTCCCATGTAGCTGCTCAGGTGTTGTGTGAAGAGCTGGTGCTCCCGGTGTATTTTTCGAAGGGCCCTGCGTCTTACCAGGAAACTAGAAAGATGCTCCTGAGAGACTTTCCTCCCACCTTTCACCTTGATTTATGCTGCAAATTATGATTTTAAACAGTATTTTCAAGCAGGCGGGATGAGCTGTGACTGTCCTTTTTTTCCAGTCCATGCGTTCAAGGTGGCTGTTTTCCATCTTGCCAGGCACTCTGCTCTCACCCACCCCACCCAGCATTCTAAGGTGTAAAATGACAGAGCAATAGTTCTTTGTAGCACCCACTATCCATCTAACCTACATTTTCACTCTTACTTTGTAGTCAGTGTTGCTTTAGATATAAATCAGTGCTTTTGGTTCAGTGTGTTCCTGTTCCAGCAGTTTTGAAAGGGTGTGAACAGTTGCATACTTACTCAGACTTGTGCCTTATAAAGTACATGGCTGTGGTGACAAACTCTTCTGGGTTGTTTGTTTTACTACACTGTTAAATAGGGTGTCTCTGGCTAATGCCAACTGATGAGTTCAACTGTAAAATTCTAGCAATGTGAGAGAAGAAACAGCAGAACACAGTGCAAAATTCAGGATGCTGAGCCAGGAGAGCAGAAATGCCATCATCCTCCAGCTCATGCTCTTCTGTGGTGCATATAAAACCCCACCTTGCCCCATGGTTTTCCCATTGTAAGCAGTAGGAGTTCTGTGCAAATATCTGTTTTATAACACATTTATCACAAAGCAGCGTGGGCTGTACACCAGGTAATGTTCCCTCTCTGACTGCTAAACAAACACTTGAATTGTTGCCCTCTCTGTCTAAAGGCAATCAGTTTTTTCTGTTGCTCTCAATGCTGTCAGGATTTCGCGATGGAAATACTTTATGCCTTTGCCCTGCACTCTGAGCGTTTGCTTTTGGTGGCTTTAAAATGGGTCGCTCTGCCTGTGTGATCCTGGTTGTCTTCTTCAGTCAAACTCTGACACCTGATATGTTAGAGGTACCTCCTCTACTTCCAGTGAGTTACCAGACATATCCCTTAGTATTTTGTTCTTGTCATTGCTGGTTGCCTTCAATTTTGGGTAAGGACATCTCAGAATGAAAACTTATCAACGTTCAAAAATTCAAATTTTTTTATTGCATTCTTCTGAATACCCTTCATTTTCGCTCTCTTAAAAGTGCTGTATTCTGCACACCAGCTTTCAGTTTCCCTTTGGGAATTTAGCATCAAAACACAGCCCTTGCTTTTGCATCTGCGTTGTCTCTGTGGCACAAATCCTCTTCCAGGCGTGTGTGTCTCTATTTCACATCTAGTAGTGGGCTTGTCCTGTGACACAGCTTTATGGAGAAAAAATATGTCACAGAATTCCCTGTTCCTGTAGTGATGGAAGAGGTCCTACCGACCTCAAGGAACCAAGTCCTCCAATTCATGGCCAATGGGTGCCCCAGAGAAGTGTGTGCTCAGCTAAGCCCTGAATACGGACTTATGCTTCATCCTCTGTTCTTCCAACTACACATCAAAAGATCCAGATCAAGTATGGAGAAAAATACAGTCTTCAATTAATTGGCCGGTTTTTCTTTTGTGGTGCTCTGAAAAGCTGTTTCAACCCAAATCTTTCGAAGAAAAATCTAATTATGGCAGTTTCTAAGGGTGGACTCCTAGAGAAGGATGCCATCTCCGCGGGGAGCTGATGACCATGGCCACACTGGGTTTACATCAGCATTGCTCCACTGACTGCAGTGAAACAGCATCAGCCAACAGCAAACCCAGTCCTGCACCTGAATCTGCAAGGCTTTCGAGAAGCAGATTTGACTCTGTTTAAACCGTTGTTAGAGTGCAACTTTTTAGAAATTATTTGCTAAATGAGAAGCTGACAAAACCCCACCCTCCCAGTATGTGACAATGTATAAGTAAAAAATGAGGGAGACAGAAGCAGACCTGGAGGAGGTCCCAGGGAATGCCAGGAGCATAGGATCATGCAGTGCTCCCTTCCCAGGGGCCAACCTCAGGACCCCGTGGTGGGGTCTGCCCCTTCCCCCTCCTGCCCTCTTCCCCGAACACAGCCTTTCCTTCTACATGAAGAAAATAATCAGGCACAATCAGGCTTAAGTGTCTCTGTTGATTAACTAAGTACAATATGTGTCAGCATGGTGGTCTGCTGCTGCAGGGGCTCAGGAGGCTGTGCTGTCCCCCGCAGCCCCCAGACACCCCCCCGTCCCAAATGCAGTAGCATCCATCGGTAGCTGCTCTGCATTGGTGGCTGCTTGGCTGGGGGGCCCCGCAGGGGGGCAGAGGGTCTGGTTGTGGCCATCTTCACCCCAGTTCTGTTGTGTTTTGAAGGAAGAGGCTGGCTGGTGGTATTTGGCACATCCCCAGCTGTGCGAACAGTGACAGTCCCCCTTCCCGCAGTGCTCCTAGGGGTTCATCCTCGCGCGGGGGCCAACCCGTGGCCACGGGGGGCTCACACGGTGCTTTGGGGCAGGCAAACAGGGCGATGTTGGTATCGGACCAGCTCCGCAGCCTCCTGGGGACTCTGCCCAGAAACAGCTAAATATATTTTTTCTAGCGTATGACTTCACCGCACCAGCAGCGAGATACCATCTTGCCCTTTGTGTTCGGGCTAGATGACATTTTCTCCTTTCCCAAGCGGCAGGCAGCATGGCCCCGTCCCGGCTGGCAGGGCACAACGGCTGGCAGGGCACAGCCCTCTGCAGCTTGCCCAGATCTTCCCCGATAAGGAGCAGGGAGCTGGGAAACGCCAGCCTGGTTTTCTGTTTCAGTGTCCGAGCTGGTGGTGTAGGTGCCGTGTTCTGGATTCGAGCTTGAAATGGATTATTTTTGAGTACCGAGTGTATTGTTTATGGAATAGCACTTGGCTTTGCTTTTCTTCCCTGGGAGCGCTGGGTAACAGCCATTTCTGTCAATACTCATTTTTGTTTATTTTATTCATTATTAAATGTTGAGCAGACATTCAGGTTGGTGGATATGCGGGAATATATACATGTGCCGTGCTTACACCTACACATACAACACATGGATGGTCACTATAATTAGTTCGTTACTTGGGAGCCAGGAGTGCTGGAGAAGGGAAGCAGGAGGAAGGGCGGACAGCTGGGTGCTAATACGACCTTCCTGGCCCCATGTCTGGAAAGGGTTTGAGGTCACTTATGTAATTTTGAATGCGCTTTGTATCGCTACCTGATTTGCAAAGAGGCTAATTTGAAAAGAGTATCACTGAGTATTTGCAAGGTTTCCGTTTTATAGTCTTCTCCCCAGCTGAATCCAAGGTCTGCAGCAAGGTCAGATCTAGCAGCTGGATTTACACCTGCGCAGGCTGCACCTTTTCAATGGCAGGTTGAGCCTCCCATGTGCAACCTGGGTGTAAAGTTCCCCTCATCTGAAGGCTCCATTGGTTGCTTAAATACTTCATTTTCACACCAGATATCACAGAATTTGGTGTATGAATGGACTCGTCGTCTCATAACTCTTAAATTTTGGAGGGTTAAATACCTACTAATTGTGACTTCAAGCTCTCCAAAGGTCTGCCGTACCTTGGCACAGCGTTTTTGTAGGTGATGATAATGAATGAAATGAAACAAATCAGATGCTATCTGAAGCAGCAATGTACTCCAGAAAAGAAAGCACACAAATACCTGAAGGTATTAATTATTACCAAATGTATGTGAAAGGGGTATGGCTGGCATTTGTACAGGGACACCATTAAAACCAAAGGACGTCATTTTAGGATTGCACCAAGTCATTTATTTTGGGGGAAGTCTTAAGCAAGAATCTACCCATTTGTGGGGTTTAACAAGTTTGGTTCATGTATTTACTTTGGATTTTTGTGTTCACTTTCATCCCCTTTGTACTTCCTTGGACAAAATCCAAACAGGCAGAGTAACTACAGAAAAGCTGTTCTCACCACAGGGAAATAATGTATTATGCTAATTCCAATTAAAGGAAATTTCTTAAACTGCAAATATAGCCTTCAAGAGAGAAATGAAAAGTGTGGAAATTAACATTCCTGCCAGATTTCCAGCTCAATTCTGCATACTCAGGGGGTTTGGGTCAGGCTCAGATAAGCATCCAAAATTTGGGGATGTTTATCCAAACCTTATTTCTGAACCTTCTAAGTTCACTCCTGACTAATCATAATGGAGTTAGTGGTAGCAGGATATGAATGTACAACGTTTAGCTTAGAAATTGGCAGCTCCTCACCATTTCACAGCTAGGAACCTTTGACCAAATATCAACTCTACTAACCAAAACAAAATAAAATAATGCCTTGACTTGGTCTCCAGCCATACCACCTTGTGATACAGCCCTGGAAGATCTTCCAAGCAGGGCTGGGCCAAGGCAGGCTTTGGCTGGGGGACCTCCCAGGAAAATATCGATGTTAGTGGAAGCATCCCTCGTGATTCAGGAGGTGACACTTTCCCTGGGTCGGTGTTGAACCTGCGTAATGGTTACGTGTATGGAGGTGTTCTTTCAGATTTGGGAAATTTCAGAGCAGCCCTTTGAAATTAAAGATCTTTGCTGAAAGGCTCAGGTGTTAACTCCACATTCACCTGAAATACTAATGCAGTAGCCATGTTACATGGCCAACAAGCTGCCCACTGGAGGTGGTACTCCTCGCTTCACCGGCTCCTGCTCCATCCCCAGGCTCTTTGCCTGTTCCATCATGAAGGATGTGAGCTCCCTGTTGAATTTAATGGTGAAAGTGTTTGGAATATTTTTCCAGTGAAATGAGTGGAAGGTGACTAAGGGTCATGAATTAGCTCCTGAAAAAACAGGGTTTTTTCCATCACACCCTTTGTTTTAAGCATAGAAGAGGGGAACTGCATCTTGCTACCCTGCTATAGGCACCTTCCAACTTACTGTACACTTTACTGTAATGTTGCAAGCCATAATATTAGCTATATTATAATAATGCTATAGATTTATCCTCCACGGATATCACCCTTCCAGTGACTACCTCCCGGTCGCTCACTTATCTTTCTTCCCCATACATTTTATTTTAGTCAAGGGGTGTCGCCCTAAGTAGCTGTATCTGATTTTTATTCTGGCATTGAAATTCATGCCAGGAATAAACCCATCCAAGTGCAAATTCTTCCCAAGTGCAAAAGCACTGAAATGTTCATTGAAGCTATATCAGCAACGAATTTGACCACAAGAACTTGGATTGCAGGTACGTAGTCTAGCACCTAAAATACCTTCAGATTTGCTTAGACTGACCTCTGAATTACAGATATTAAATCTGCAGGATTGGAACAGAAGACATCCCATTGAAACTTCTACTTTAAAGACAAAAAAAACTGGTTAATTGAGAATAAAACCAGACACCCTAGAACTACATTAAGAAATGTTCAAAATGCATTTGAATATAGTCATTATGGCTACAGAAAATACTAGGATTTTTAAAAGTTCAATGATTACTCATTTGAGATATTTTGTGAAATACATTTTATAAAATATTGCCTATATTCTTGTAGTTTCTCTTGCATCTCCATCCTGAAATCAGCAGAAATTATTCCTTACTTTCTACCAGACCATCTATTCACCAGTAGAGTAGATGTACAACTGCAGAAGTTGTTCACAGTAGCAATATGACCATTTAAGCAAACCTCTGTTTCCATTGTTCAATGGAAAACATAGTTTTGGCAAGATACTAGCTTTGATGTGCCTTATGCCACTCAGATGTCAATTTTTCTTTTTTCATTAGGACAATGTATTAGTGAACTACACCATGCTCTAAAACTTTTATCAATCTCCCATCACATTTACTTTTTTTTTTTTTGTAGTTGCCTTCTCCTTCCAAGGGAAATGAGCAACTCTTCATACATTGATTTTTCCTCTTCCCAACACAAATCGATGCATGGCTCCTGCTTGAATTTGAAGTGCGTGTTCAGGTTGGAAAGTGGATTTTGTGCATGTGTGTGCTGTAGCATTGATGCCTTGTAGCAGCTGCATCCCGAGCATTTTGGCATCCTGTGGGATGGAAGCTTGTGGGGGGTCACTGCCCAGTGCAGTCAGTGATTATAGCTAACGGTGTCATTGAGAGGTGTGTAATGATGTGATGAAGGGCATTTAGAAGGAATGGAGGGTGCCTGGTGCTTGTAGAAATAGTTCTTGAGAGCCATAGTTGTAGTTGGTTTTGGTTTTAGAAAAAGCAGAAACAGCAGAAAAACTGTTCCAAACGTTTGTGAAGGTGCGATGGGCTTCTGTAATTGCAGGGAGAAAAATCAGAAAATCACATAACATATGACTGTTGATAACTGCAAAAGGAACAAATGCTTTCCATCCCAAAACACATTACAACATTGGTCTTTTAACAGCTCCTATTTAGGCATTAAAAAGAAGACATTTTTTATTATGATTTCTGCCTTGTGCTCTGATCAGCAATGTAGACAGAAGCAAGCAGGAGCGTATGGTTGCTTATCCTTCCTTCTTGTTTCCTTTCACTCTAAGTTCTTGAAAGGTCATAAAATAGAGAAATAAAAAAGCCACTGAAGTGTAATTTTGTTAACTTTATCTTCTGAACATTAAACATTGTTTCAAATTTCTTACGGTACATAAAATGTTTTGCCTTGCTGTATCATGTATACAGAACTTCAAAAAGTAACTGAGACAGCTCAGAAAATGTAATGGATGTGTAATAACAGCTCTTTAGATCTCTTGTTTTTAGCATAGCATCTTTTTGTTCCTAAAGGTGCTTTTAACATGATATCTATAGCTATTTATGAAGTCATTTATTTTTGCACGGTGATAGGTCTTATTTTGTAATTATCCCATGCTTTCTATCTTGCTGTAGTGTGTGAGCCCCCCTGAAATGTTGTTTAGTCTTCATCAGCCCCTTTTGTTTTCCTTCCAGAAGGCATTCACCCTAATAACTCCCGTTTCACGGATGCAGTACATCCTAGCTCCCTTCGGCACCTTCTGCAAAAACATTTTGAAAGCGTTGCATCGCAAGGGAGTTCAGTTCTTTTTGTTGGGCATTCTCAATGTAAAGAAGTTTTCCTGTTTGCCTTAAATTCATTCCCCACACATATTTCAGCTGATGGTTTTTAACCACTTTTGCTCCACATCCTGTTTACTGCGGGCCGTGGCGGTGCTGCACGGGAGCTGTTGGCGGGGGCACAGCCAGCCAGCCCAGGCACGGCAGGGCAGCCCAGCTTTGTCCTGTCGAGCTGGAGCTTTAGGCAGAAAGGAATCGCTAGATCATGATTTAGTCTCTTTGGGGCATCCCTAGCACGTTCAGACACAATTTATTCGATGCAAACTGGTGGGAGCTCAGTGGGAACGGCAGCTTTGCTAAGGCTCTCTAATCTGCTATCATTTGCATATATGCAATCCAGTGAAGTTAACAGGATTTCCCTGACGTGCTTGCCAGCAGTAGCAATGGCATTGGTTTCCTCTAGTATGTCAAGCAGGTCGCTGTTAATCAGTCCCTGTCGGGCTTTCCGTGCCAGCCACTCTGCTGCTGCTGTGCGTGGGAGCAGCTGCAATGGGGAAGGTCTTCAGGTGCCAGCACGGGTCCCAAAAGCTCCAGGGGTGAAAAGAATAAACTGTAATATTCAGTGCAAAATTTTGTCCAGCCTATATTTTCATAAACCAGCACAGAGGGAAGTTTGAAGTCCTGCCCACTGGGTGAGGAATACCCTGCTAAGTGGTCTGCCCTTGGGGTGGCAAAGCCTCCTGGGAAATTTGGGGGGGGGGGGGCTCCAGGTCCAGCAGGGACAGTGGGGACATGGCATTAGCGTGGGAGGTTTATGAACTTTATCCTCACATATTAATGACCCTGGTTATCCTTGACAGCTCTTTGCACACAAAACTCCCCAGGACATGACAAGTGTGTGCCCATTGAAATGGTGTGCAGGGCCCAAGGGGGGGGGGGGGGGGGGTGGTATGGTGGGACCCTGCTTGAGTAGCCTGGAAGCACCGGGAAGCTTGGAAGCAAAGGTGTAGAGAAGAGCTTGATAAATAAGATGATGTGAAACTGAAGCACTGCGTGGAGATGAATCAAAATTATAAAATCAATAGGTATTGATCTGTATATATCACACAAATAACTGCCTGAAGAGATGCCCAGATTTAAGATGCTGATTATATGGCAGTCAGTAGAAATAACTTGAGATCTGAAGAGCTATTACATTTTAGTTGTTCAGTGCTGCAGCTGTAGTTGTTAATATCTTAGTTGAAGTCTCTTAAATTTTTTCCTGCTTGATGGTCTTGGTAACAAGTATATTTAATCAACAAACCAAAACCAAAGAACAGATTTTTGGCTTATAACATGCTCTTGAGCCATCCAAAGCTGGAGTCCAAACACTACAAATTCTTCTAAAAATATACACCTTTCATTTTAACTGCTATTTACTTTTATTACTGGCCAAGGTCACTGCACTTCACATGTGTCTGCTGGCCATTTGGCTACTGACAGGAGTTGCAATGAATCACCTGGAACAACATCATCCATGGGTACCAAACCCTTCGTGTGGCTGGTTGGAAGTCAGGACAAAAAAGTCTTTGTTATATCCCATTCATATTCTTATTTTTGTAACCTTAAACTGGCAGAGCTGTACTGTATCAAAAGGAACAAGGATTTACTGGACTTTCGGGGTATCTGGTTAGTTTTTGCACCTGGCATTGACCTTCCTTCCTCTTTCCCATCAGTAGATGTGTTAACGGAGGAAGGATGTGCTTAACTCTTGGTGTGGCAAGTGGCTGTTATTATCATTATTGCTTTATAATTATTACTTTCTTCAAGATTATCACGGTGTTCTTTGTCCCTGCATGTTGCCTGCTAAACTCAGGGTAAATACAAAACTAACAGATGTGTAGAAAGATCGGTTACTTGTCATACATGGGCAAGCATAGTCTGAAACTGCTGCAGAATTACTTCCCATCTTTATTCATGGATGGGTAATGTTCATTTTCCTTTGCTGGATTAGATTTGCTGAGTAGATTTCTAGGCATATAAATGATATTTTGGAATGAAACCCTCACATTTTATAAATCATTCAAGCCAGTTCGGTTTCTGCTTTCTGTAGAAGTATTTCCTGGTCCACAGCAACCTCAATCTAAACCTATGGTTTTCTGTTTGAGACAAAACTCATGAATTAACTTAGAGAATTAAATAAGAATTAAGCAATTCTGAAATGATAATGAGCGCTCACAACTCCTGCTTTCATCTTTTATAGCATTGTTATATATACCACAAGCACTAGGGAAAATTGTGGTCACTCATGTTGTGATGTAGATTCCATTCTTTATCGCCCAAGCTGCCAGATTTCCTTCGTGCAGTGCATGACTGGTTTGAGCTTCTGTTCACAGTGCCTGGCAGGAGAGTCTCCATCTTCAGTTTATTTCTGGAGGTGTCACAAATATTACATCAAAATGACAGGATGCGCAAATATCTGGCATATCCTGTGATGCGTGCAGGTTCCCAGAGGCACTGTGCTTTGGTTCAATCCCCACCTTGCCCAGGGCTGCAGCCCTGGTGTGCTCCAGCACGCCAAGTGCCAGCACCGTGTCCCAGCCCCCATCACATTGCTGAAGTGAGTGGGGGAATCCAGGACTGACTTTCATCTGGAGACGGAGCAGCTCCTCCATCTACAGCCCTGGGGCAGCCTGAGTCTGGTCTGAGCATCCGTCTGATTCTGGGACTACACAGTAATTTGGGGTGGAAATTGCGCTCTGTCTGGGCTTGATCAATAGTTTTGGCCACCAGTTCATTCCCAAGGTTGCCAGCTGTCTTATGTCAGTGCTGTCTTCAGTATTTTGAGCTGCTGGTGCTTCCCTGGTAAATATGTGACCACCTTCCCTGGCCCTGACCTTACTATAACTCCTTGAAAAGCCAACAAAGATGAGCACCTTCCTCAGTCGATCCATCCTACAGCCGCTCCCTTAACCTCAGTGGATCTGCTTTGCCCCATGCGAGGGTCTGGCCTGAAGGATGCACAGGTCAGGGCCTGGGAAGGTGGTCACATATTTACCAGGGAAGCACCAGCAGCTCAAAATACTGAAGACAGCACTGACATAAGACAGCTGGCAACCTTGGGAATGAACTGGTGGCCAAAACTATTGATCAAGCCCAGACAGAGCGCAATTTCCACCCCAAATTACTGTGTTTTGGAAAGGGAAAGAAATGGTGTTCAGTGCCGTATTCACTACACTGGATTCTCAGCAATACAGATCGTACAGTCTCTGAAATCCCTCCTGGTGGAAAGAATCTATTCTTAACACATTGCCTCAGTTTGCTTCTACAGACCCAAAAAATTGCAACCTGTCTTGAGCATATGCCTGTGCCCTGCTGCTTTTTGCACTCGTTGGGTGAGTTTTAGCAGCAGCCGGTGTTGTGGTTGGGGCAGTCTCTCCCTGGCTCTGCCTGGTGGGGATCATGATCCACCTGTGCTTGCATGATTGCTAGATGACTCCTAGCAACAGGATTTGACATCATGAACTCTGTTTCTCGTTTCTCCCACAAAAGTCAGAAGCAGTTTTATGCATCCTCCCCAAAACTGCTTCTATAGGAGAAGGTTTCATTTATGGTACCAATCAGCACAACGTGCTTATGTTTAAAGATCTGTTCCAAAGCATCAACTGCTCATTTCCAAAGCTAAAATACTTTCCTAGCAAAAAAAGGGTGATAAAGTACAATTTCTGCTACAGATGAGCCATATTAAAGCATGCAGAGCTGTTTTAACTGGCAGAGACCAAGCAGGCTCCCGCTCTTTACCCCTGAGAAGCTGTGAACGCCAGCAGGCAGATAGGAGATTCTGTTCATTGCAGTCAAAGAAAGGAAGTAAAAAGCAACTTCTCAGGGAATGGAAGTCATGGGAAAATATTGCATGAGGTTCCTTCCTAGCCCACCACTGATTTTCTCCATGAGCAAATCTCCATATTCTATCCATCAAAACAAAATTATAATCTTCCCATCCTGCACACTTTTTATCCGTCCACGCCAACTGTAAGCTTTTCAGAGCAGAGTCTCATGTTTATTATTTTTCTACCCACAAAGGGTCCCAGTTTCAACTGGGGCCTCTAGGTGTTGCTGTGATGCTAACAGTACTAATACTCATAATTCTGCTAGTGGGGAATTTAGCCCAACATTTTAGGCTTAAATAAGTTATATGGAAAAATGGTTATAAAGCAGCCTCCATTCTTCTTCAAATTCTGCAGGTCATTTTGCATCTGCAAAACTCAGTTAGTGGATTGATATGCACCTTATATATTGTGTCTTGGGAATGTTTTCTCTATGAATCTCACACAAAATCTGCAGCATGACTTGTGGATAAAAAAGCCACAGGAAAAAAATGCCTGAAGCTGTACCACTTACCTCCCTCCTCCTTCACATGCACACATGCTCAGCTGCTACCCCCCTCCCCCTTTGTTTTATCAGTATGGTGCTAAATTACCAAGTTTGAAATTTCTTTGGCAAATAAGGGATGCATGCCAGAACACAAGTGCCCCGAGGGACCTGAGTCTTAGGGGAAAAAGCCTTAATTTCCAAGTTTATAGGTAGCAGCACTTTCTTGAAATTGGAAAATGTTCAACTCATTTACGAAAGAAATCTGCCAGAAGGATATTCTGATGTTCACAGCTATTTCATTAATAACCCATTGTGATCAATGGGTTATAGGACAGGTTTATTTTGACCCCTGTATCAAATACATTCTGGCCCCCCTCCCCCAGAGATTTTCCCCATGAGCAAAATCTCTGTAGTGCAATCCAGGTAACTCTTGGAGTAAGATTTTTCAAAATTAATCAGGCACCTTTAGCCATGTGTGACTAATTTATGTGGAGCAGCACTTCAAATGCATGCCCAGGTGGGCTGCTGTGCACACCCAGGGCTAGCAAAGCATGCGCTGGCCAGGACCCTGGTTTGCACACCCAGGGGGGTGCACCCGATCAGCTCTGCCCGCCAGTGGTGGGGAACCTGACCCATCACGTTGCACTTATGTCCAAATACTTCCCAACTTAATCCCAGGGAGGTTTCCCAGTACAAGATAAGGATCAACCCTACATGTTCCTCCACTGGCTGAATAAATTATCATTCCTGAATTTCAGTCCTTGGGTTTATCTACCGAGCATGACTCAAAGTGTTGATGGGGATTTTAACCTATTTATAGCTTCATAACAAGCCTGTAACAAAGAATTCTCCCTCTCCTACCCGCATGTAAATACTATCTAGTGCTACTGGCAGGGCTTGGCAGGGTAGTGAAGTTTCTGAGGCACTGTGGATCCTTAACCTGCCTTTAGCAGGGTCTCTCTCCGCTCACAGGCAAGCGCCTTGCAATAGGAGAAGGATTAATCGTCACTGTTAGCACCCTTGCTTTCCTCCACAACCTTCCCTTCCCAGGGATGATGAGTTAATTCAGCTGGAACAATGTTAGTTCATCAAGTTTTGTGGTTTATCTGAAAATCGAATTGCAGTAATTTCATATGCCAGCTGATTTAATGCCTGTTTAGTTCAGGTTTTAGACAACTCTGGTCGATGATCACAACATGTTTAATACGAAATGTTGGTGGGGTGAAACTGTAACAGTGATGCTTTCAGGCAGGTTTTTCCTCCCTGCTGCTGGAGCTGGTTATGTTGCCCGTCTGCACGTGTGTTTCTGCATGTAGGGTGCATATCCGCCTCTTCTGTACCTCCCCTAGAACCATCCACACATGTACATTTAAAATAGCAAATGCAAACCTGAAAATTTTAAAATGAGTGTTTGACTTTTTATTGGGTGATAAATTGCTTCTTACTCTTATAAAGTCCACAGGTGTTTATGTCCACTCTTGTACGGCTAGTTAAAACTTTGGCTACAATAGGAATGCTTTGAAAATAGCCAGTCACTCCTAAAATTGATTATTAAAATGGAATTGCCTGTTATGCATCACAGTAATTCTTGTAGTGTAAAGTTCTGTTGCTTAACCCTTCCAATCCCTTTTGGACTGGCATTTTCTCTGGTTTGGTATTTTCTTCTTCATCCTTTCAGTTTTCAAATTCTGTTGTCAGACTCTGGATAGTTTGGAACAGTGCTCCAGGGCTTGCTGCCATACCCCTCCTGCAGGGCTCTTCCCTGTGCCACAAGGGGCTCTGGGGCTGGAAAAGGTCTTCCAAAGCTGTCCCCAGACTATTTGGCAAATGAGAAGGCTTGAAAATTAAAAATTTGAAAGAAACTAAGAGTTAATGAATCCCTGTTGAATTCTTATGCACATACATACAAAAGAAGTCTGCAAAATCCTTGAACTGTGCTTTCTACCTCCTGGGTGCGGTGCCCTCTCAGGCATAGAGTTCTTCAATTTTCTAGAGCAGCTTCTGCAAAAAGTTGTGTTTCCAGGCAGAGAAGCAGCGGTTACATCAGGTGGGAACCTCTGGCCGCCCCATGTGCAGCCCCCGCCTGCAGGGTCCCCCTGCTCTGTCTTGGGGTGGGCACATCCTGATACAGATTTATTCAGTTGTATTTCAGCAAGGATGAACGAGAATGCTAAAATAAACCCAAACCAGACTTTTTTTTGGTCACAGCGGTAGGTTTCAGAGGGCCATGGCAAGGTCTTTTACTCTTTGGGCGGTTAAGAGAGAAAAGAGCCCTTCCAGGCTGCCCAGCACCCAGGGGGAGATGCAGAATTAGGGCATCGCCAATGGAGTTTCCCAGATTCTCCAGAATTCTGGCTTGCTCTCAAAACACAAGAAGGGTAAAGCACAGGAAAACACCCAGCTTCTGGATGGACAGGAGGCCAGCACCCACATCAATCAGCCGCTGCCTTAAATTGCCCCGTCTCTAGTAGGTGTTAAAACAAGCTGGCTAACACGGGTTTCTCCCCCGACTTTTATCTCAGCACGCACGGGTGCCAAGCCCGCCTGGCCAGGACTGCCTCGCCCTGCGGTTACAGCAGCCCTGAGCGTGAGAAGGGCCCGGGCTGGATTTGGAGGCTTCCAGACTCTTCTGTAATGGAAGTAATGAACACTACGAAGGAAAACAGCAACAGTCCTCAACATCCAGCACCAGAGCACACGCCTTGGCAGGGAAACCGGGGGGAAGATTTAGAGGAGGAAAATGAGGAGATTTTCTCCCATTGCAAGGAGTGTGCTCACAGCCGGGGTGGACAAGCGGCACCGCATCCCTCAGCATCAGTTTGGGGCTGCAAGGGCCATGGCTTGTTTGTAATACGGTGTTACTACATCTCTTGCTGCCGTGTTTCTACAGGGTTTCCAAGCCTTCCTCCCCAAGGCAGGAGCAAATTCACCCAGACAGCTGGATACTAGTCACCAATCCATTTTTACATCTTCCTTGTTGATGGAGAAGACAAATCTGCTGCGATTTCCCTTCTGCTGGTATGCAGTAGCGCCCAAGATCCAAAAAGAATTGGGCTCGAACCCCATTGGTGTGGTTCAGTGCCTGCCAGAAAACTCCGTCCCACCAGGGTAGCCCCTGCTCTAGGAGTTTCCCCTCACCCATCGGCCGTGATGGTACCCACAGCTGCAGGCAGACCCTCGCCAGCGGGATGCGATGGAGCTGCCCGCCCCAGTACTCGGCATGCCAGTGAGTTTGCAGGTGTGGCAGCTGGGCAGGGCACGAGGGCAGTGGGTCTGCTGGGACCCTGCTCACACCAGGGTAATGGCAGATGAGAAAGTGGGGCTGAGCTGTCAAGCTCAGATCGTGGTAAGAAGGAACACGCTATTTTAGAGCATAGAGCATAGGAGAGAAAAAGTGGAGCTTTTCTGCTCAGGACTTGGGTAGTGGTTTGGCTTCTGCCAGTAGCAGCATTGTGGCTGCTCCAGACCATAGCAGGGGGTGCAAGGGGGCAGCAGCACCCCTGGGAACGTGGGGCCGGCTTCCCCCACACCTAGGCCCTACCAGCGCCAGGGCACCGATCGAGTGGTCCTGCCATGCATCTGCTCCGTGTGGGTGCCGCGTGTTCGCTCTGCGTGCTTATTTATCACAGCAACAACGTGCTGTTCTGGGGGGGTCCATGGCAGTAGGAGGTGAGCGGAGCTGAACACGTGCTGCCTCTGTGCACGGCCAGGAGCCGCGTGTGCTCTGCAGCTCCCTAGCACAGCCCTGTCCCCAACGCAGTCGCACAGGTCCTTCCACTTTTTTTATCGCCTGCATATGCACCGCTTTAATTTTATTTTGCAAGGATATGGAGTAGTTTGTTTTTTGGGTTTTTTTTTCCTCAAACGCACTCAGTATTTTCAGCGGGTGTGCATCTTCTCTGCACACTCCTCATCTCAGATGGGTAAATGCCCCTCACTGCATGGCTATTGGGGACAGCCTGGCTGGGTGTCCTCACTGCAGCTGGAGGTTTCAGGCTTTGCTCTGCTGCTGAAAGGAGACCCCCTCCACTGGTGGGTGAGCCCCAGGGGTCCCCGGAGGCCTGCACTGCCCTGGGGAAGGGGGTGCTGGGTGCAGCACAGCAGTGATCCCCCCGCATCCCACAGCCAGGCTGGGGGGAGGAAACCCACCCTCCAGCAGTGCCGGCAAAGCCAGCCTGACCCGAGCAAATGAAAATAATCAAAAGTAATTAGAAGCGTGCTGGACTGCTCCTCGGAGATCTGTGCAAGAGAATAAACATGCCGGAGCCCTCTGAGCCACTGCAAAGGCCCATGTCTGAGCTGTTAGGTGCCCTGACCTTGTCCACATAAAGACGTGATTTATGAAGTGCAGGGCACAGCAGCAGGGCTTCTGTCTTCTCCAGAAGAACCAAATTACCGAGGTGGAGATTAACATGCTTTCAGTTGGGCCCATTTCCAGACCAAGGGAAATTTTTTATTTACATTTTTTTACCTTTAATTTCCTCCTCCTCTCCCTCACTTGAAAACTGCCTTTTGGCCGGGAGGGACGAGCCCCACAGCGTGTGAGGGCAAGAGGGGCGGCCGGGATGGAGCTGCGGCAGCACCGCGATGCCCACCACTGCTACCTCACCCAAGGGCTGGAAGAGGGCTGGCTCTTCCCCCTGAAATAAGCAGCAACGCTTGTAGTTTCACTCAATTTTAATTTATTTTTAAGTTGATATCCACAATGCAGGGTGGGAGGAATTAACACACTGGAATTGCGTCGCCTTTCCT